>NC_080421.1:51590653-51890653 GCF_029873635.1 Malania oleifera | reverse complement strand
AATTGATGACAAAAGTTTTATACAGAAATTTTTAAATTTATATTTATTCCAGAAGCAATTTTGAAGTTATAGTATTAAATATTGTTTTACGAAATTTTTAAAAAACTCATTTTGACCACACACTAAAAATAATCTTATTTACTTACTGAGCGTCATCTTACTCAAATCATATTTTTATTTCAGATAACTATGAAGGGCATATCGAAAATCAGGCTTAGCAAGCATGCGGGTGGGGATAGAAAAATAAAGATTGATTAGAAATATTAGTATGATGTCAGATATTTATGCTTGTGTAATTTTCTTCTTTTGAAATAAATGATTGTAATATGGATAATTAGCACTCTGGTTTAATAATAATTGAGTTTATTTACTTCCGCTATAAATCAATAGTAAAAAGTAAATATCTCAGACCCTTTTGGGTTGGGGTGTTACATATTCATCATACCTAGCGATAGTATTGTTATTAAGATATTTTTAGCAAAGACATTTCTTCCACCTAGGATAACGGGCTTTGATCGAATTCTTTGAGAACAATGGGTTTTCTATTAAAAAAATGTTTAAAGAACAAGGGTGAACCAAGTTTTGTTGGCTTTTTCATGATGTCTATGTGAATAATGTGTTGTTATTCTATCCCAATCTTTAGCAAGTTGGAATTCCAAATCGTCCCATTCTTAGGTCTTTTGTGTTTCAACATCATATGAATATTGAAGTGACAAGTCTTGCAACGCCCTAGAAAATGATATGCTTGGGAATGTAAAAGATAAAAATAAAAATTAATTAATTAATTAATTAATTAATTAATTAAATTATAAAAAATATATAATAAAATATTATTATGAATTAATTAATTAATTAAGTATTATTAAATTGAATTAATTAAATGAATAAAATGAAAGATATATGTATAAGGATAAGTGATATGTAAGTGTGTGTGTGTGTGTGTGTGTGTATATATATCAGTATATAATATAATATATATAACAAAAAGGTATTAGGAAGTTTCTTCCTCAAATTTCAATTGAAATCTTATTCTCTAAACAGAGCCTCCCCTGAATCTCATCTCTCTCACTCCTTGTTCTCTATCCCTCTCTCCTCATTTTCTCGATGAATATTCAGTTGATCAAAAAACGGAAGATACCATTGGGTTCCTAACTCTGTCATCGACATTTTTACCGGAGTAGGCACCACTCCTGGGGAAAGATACACCATCACTTTTTACTTAATTTCGCCTTAGATCTTCAGTTAAATCGACGATTGGGCACAACCACGAGGATCTAGTCTCAATCGTCGTCATTTTGGCTGGAGAGCAAATTTTTAATTTGGAGGTCCTAGGCACCACTCCAAAGCAAGAGTGGGATTTAGGGAAATAATAAAATTGGTTATTTTGGGAGTTTAATTATTTATTTGAAATTTATGGGCATAAGAAATGTTAAAATAGTATTTTATTTAGGGTTGATTTCATTAAATTAGGGTTATTGAATTCAAGGTTCGGGCGAGCGCCGCAAGTATAATTTTGGGATCCCTACAGGTGTAGTTCAAGAAACCAGGTAAGGGAGATATGCTATGTTAGAAATTTCAGAAATTTCATCAGTAGTATATATGTGTTTTTGGATGAATTCTACAGGGTATAAATTATTTTTATTATCAAAAAATATATATTTTTTATAGGGGTTTTTGTTTATTTAATTGTGTGGCATGAGTTAATATTAGATCAGTTTAGGATTTATATAGTTTTATCATGATTTACAATGTTTTTGCATAGAAACATGTTTTACTAAATTTTAAAAAATTATGAATGACAGTGTATATATAGACAAATATATTTTACAGACAGATATTATACAAACAGATATTTATCAAACAAATATTTTACAGATATTATACAGATAGATATTTTACAGTATTTACAAAATGTCATGATTTCCAAAACCATAACACTCAGACATTATAGATTATTCAATCAGATATTACAATCACATATTACAGTTATTTCAATCAAATATTACAGTTATTTTGGTCAGATAATACAGTATTTCAGATCAAATTTATAGTGTTATGGTTATTTTGGAATCATGATGAAACAGCAAGATAATTGTATATATTAATATTATACAGTATCAGATCCCTGATGAATTATTTCAGACAGATTCAGTTAGTAGAAGACGGTACCGTTGGTATTTCAAATCAGAGTGCAACCACATATCTCAGATAGTGTGTAGATTTCGCCAGTCGTGCCTATGGAAGGATTGCAGGCTCCCCGGGCATCTAGGTTGAGGAGGCCAGTTTTACGAGGTAGATACTAGTATCATGCCTTTGGAGGGATTGCATTATGGCCAGACTGAGGATTGATAGAGTATTCAAGTGACTTATCCTAGTAGGCCAACCAGAGTTAAGTCCAGCCTATGGGCCGCACATCCTTGTCATCAGGGGTTACATCATGACATACATATTTCCAAGGATATTTCTCAGTTATTTATATAAATACTGATTTACAGAAGAATAGCAGATATATTATATTCTTATTAGTATGGATAAATAGCAAACTCAGATAATACAATTGTATTTCAAGCCATGTAGGTGTGAGTTGCACAGTATTTACATGATATCTCAGTTCAGTTATTTATCAGTAAATTATTTATATAGACTCAGTTGCCACACACTAGTAATGGCATATTTCTTATTACTAAGCATTGTCTCATCCCAGTAAATTAACATTTTTCAGATGATCCAACTAGACGAGTGGATCAGGCTCGTAGGTAGAGAGGTCGTCTGCACTACCATGTCTGAAGGGTAAGTGTTATCAGGGGATTGTATTTTTGAGTAGAATTCAGGAGTGTTGGGTAGAAGATGCTGGGATGATGTATAATTATGTATGTATGCTTTGGGTTAATACTGGATTCTGGTATTATAATTATGGATTATAATTATGGATGTATGACTTTATGATTTCTACTATACAGGTGATTTTAGGGGTATTAGAGTAATATGATTATTAGTATATTTTATATATTATTTGGGAAAAAAAAAAGTGGTATGGAATTTCAAGTCGTTACAATTTGGTATTAGAGCCTACGTTGCTAGGTTCTGCCAACTGTAGTAAACAACGGAATACAATATCAAAGTATAGAAATGGATTATGAGGAGAATTGGAGATGGGTAGATTAAGATATAAATTAGTTGTATTTAGAGGATGAGATTGGTATTTAGGGTTTCATCTTGCATCTTGGAGGTAGGAAATTCCGTAATCGTTTCTGTATTTTTCCTGGGGTGATGATCTCAGGAAAACAATAGAAAACTATCGTTGGATATTGTTCTTGAGTGGTAGGACTGAATCCTAAATTGGGATTGAGGATGATAAAATGAATGGTCATAGAAGATTATTTTTTGGATCCTAGTGTGTTAAGTGTATTAGTAGTATTACGTAACATCATCCAGCAGGTGATGGTAGAAATGGCTAGGAGTTTAGGGGAATGGAAATGCACGATTGAGCAGTTCACACGTATGAACTCCCGTCATTTTTCAAAGGGGCCAACCCATTAGTGGCTGAGAATTGGGTTTAGAATATTGAGAACATGTTGGCAATGCTCCCTTGTATTGAGGAGCAGAAAGTATCCTTTGGTGCATTCAAGTTGACTAGGGAAGCAAATGTTGGTGGAGATTAGCGAGACTGGTAGAAGAGTAGAGACCTGAGCCTGTAGCAGTGACCTAGAGTCGCTTTAGAGAGTTTTCCTTCGAGTGATACTTCCCCACAACTATTAGAAATGCGAAGGTGGCAAAGTTTTGCATTTGACGCAAGGGCATATAACGATACAACAACATGCAATTGGATTTATCGAGCTGTTCCAGTTTGCCCCGCACTTAGTTCTAGATAAGGAAAGAAGGCGAGGAAGTTTGGGGAGGGCCTGAGTCAAGGATTTTATGAGCAGGTTGTAGGCTTCCAGGCCCAATCTTTTCGGAGATAGTTGATAGAGCCACAATGATTGAGAGTGGCCTATAGAGCTTAATGTGAAATCTTCTGTGATTGTTTGCAATTGATTGTAGCTTTTTAAGTCATCTCCAAAATCTAATCCTTCTACCATTAGCAACTATTTTGTACAAATAAATGTCACCCTTTCCTTCCTGGTCCATTTTACACAAGATTTATGCTGCCAGACAATGTCTGATCACTAATCATAGCTAACTAAACAACTTCAGTAGTATTGTATTTCGTACCAAAAACCAAGACACATGTGTATTGCATATTTTTCTAGCCACTAGAGCAAGATCAAGGTTGGCTTGAGTCAATATACCAGGACTTAGACTTGCCATAATTGTAGTCCATGATTTTTATTGAGGATATTTTCCAACTATATTTTGATATTCAACATTTGCCCACATAGGCTAGAAGTGGAGTCTTAAAACTGTTGGAATCAAGGAAAAAAAAATATAGGAACCAATTTGGTAGGAAAATGATACCTTATCTTGATATAAAAGTGAAAGTATGTGCATTAGTTTGATATTGAAAAGAAATTGGATGATTAGAACTCTAGATTGGATGATTAGAACTCTAGGGAATATTTGGAAGTTCATATAATTTTTACTCAAAAAAATCACAAGTTAAGATGAGAGTGTGAAGTGTCTTTTATACAATTGATATAACGGGTAAATGATTACATATCCTGGTCTAAGATATCCCAGCAAGAATGGTTTTTTACGAGTATGAGTCATCATTGCAAGTTCTTTGTTTAAAAATGAGGCTAACCATTGGCGGTTATCTATTGATCATTCACCTAGTTGTTTGTTTTTAAAAGAAAATAGCATTCAGAAATTCAAATGGAGTGAGAGTTTTCTTTCCAACTAACAAGCTCTCATATTTGACATCTTGAGTGCTCGTGAAAAGATATAATTTGGGCACATGTCTGGGGTTTGTAGTAGCAATGAAAGAACTATACATGTTAACGAATTCCAAACTTTTTTACCCATAGGTGATGAATTTTTAGATAATCTTCCCAGATGATTTATCGGGGCTACCTCCAAGAGGAGATTGAATTTAATATTGATTTGGTGCTAGAGATGGAGCCTGTGTCGACTACTTTATATAGAATGATACTAATTGAAATAAGGTAACTTAGAGTGCAACTAGAAGATTTCCTCGACAAGGAATCTGTTTGACCTAGTATATCATTATAGGTTGCACCTGTGTTATTCACTAAGAGATATAATGGGATCTTGAGGTTATGCATTAATCATTGGAAGTTGAATCACGTTACATTAAGAATTGGTAATGACTTTCAGGGATTGGTGGATTATTTAATTAATTGGTAAAATCTCAAAATTTTTAAGATTGATTTGCAATTAAATTATCACTAATTAAGATTTGGGAAATTACACATCCCAAAGATAGAATTGAGTACACGGTAAGATCACTATAAGTTTCTAGTGTTGCCAATTGGGATTATTAATGCACCATTCATTTTCATGGATATGATAAATCAAGTTATTCAATCATACTTGGATTAACTTAATATAATTTTTATGGATAATTTTTGGAGTATTTAAAGACTCAAGAAGAGCATGAACAATATTTGCGATTAATTTTTCAAACATTATGAAAACATCAGTTATATGTTAAACAAGAAATGTTAGTGTTAGATCTTTGGAAGACTGGAAATGGGAATTGAAGTTATTAAGTGTTGGTGTTGAAGCAAGGTGTATTAGGACAGGATGTATAATCCATCGACTTATGTTAGTTACTAGTTCTAATAGGGTGGTTTACAAGATTAACTCAAAACTTGTTAGGTTAATGATGAATTTTATTTGAGGTTATATTCAACAAATTTCGAGAATGAAATTTTTATAAGAAGGGAAGAATGTAACACCCCATAAAATGATATGCTTGGGAATGTAAAAAATTAATTAATTATAAAAAATATATAATAAAATATTGTTATTATAAATTAATTAATTAATTAATTAATTAAGTATTATTAAATTGAATTAATTAAATGAATAAAATGAAAATATATGTATAAGTATAAATGATATGTAAATGTATATATATATAAGTATATAATATAATATATATATATATATATATATATATATATATATATATAACAAAAAGGTATTAGGAAGCTTTGAAGCTTCCTGAGATTTCAATTGAAATCTCATTCTGCGAACAGAGCCCCCCTTGAATCTCATCTCTCTCACTCCTCGTTCTCTCTCTCTCTCTCCTCATTTTCTCGACGAATATTTGGCCAATTAAAAAATGGAAGATACCATTGGGTTCCTAACTCCGCCACCAACATTTCTATCGGAGTGTATTTGTCATGGGAGCGGCGTAGGTACCACTCTTAGGGAAAGGTAAACCCTCACTTTTTACTTAATTTCTCTTAAATCTTCAACTAAATCGACCATTGGGCACCACCACGGGGGTCCTAGTCTCGATCGTCGTCATTTTGGCAGAACAAATTTTCAATTTGGGGGTCCTAGGCACCACTCCAAAGCAAGAGTGAGATTTAAGGAAATAAGAAAATTGATTGTTTTGTGAGTTTAATTATGTATATGGAATTTATAGGCATAAGAAATGTTAAAATAGTATTTTATTTAGGGTTAATTTGATTATATTAGGGTTATTGAATTCAGGGTTTGGGTGAACGCCGTAGGTATAATTTTGGGATCCCTGCAAGCGTAGTTCAGGAAACCAGGTAAGAGAGATATGCTATGCTAGGAATTTCAGAAATTTCATTAGTAGTATATATGTGTTTCGAGGTGAATTCTATAGGGTATAAATTATTTTTATTATCAAAAAATACATATTTTATTATAGGGTTTTTGTTTATTTAATTGTGTGGCATAAGTTAATATTAGATCAGTTCATGATTTATACAGTTTTTCAAAATATCATGATTTATAGTGTTTTTGCATAAAAACATGTTTTACTAGATTTTACAAAATTATGAATTATAGTGTATATAGACAGATATATTTTATAGACAGATATTATAGAAACAGATATATTTTGCAGACAGATATTATTCAGTGTTGACTTTTTTATTCCGATCCCTGTTTTGATGCTGACAAAGTACAAGTATCTCATGTGTGCATTTAGTGTTTTTGAACAGGCTCATGATTCAGCACACACATGAGGTAAAGGACATGGAAGCCTAGAGGAACATAAAGCTCATATTTGGCGTATTCCATAAAGTTAAAGAGCAAAGAAGAAAGAAGAAGACATTTGTGTTTAATTTGTATATGCATTTAATTTTTATCTTTGGTCTGTAATAATGCATGCATCTACATAATATGTTTTAAATGCTCAGATGACCATAGAATGACCATAGGGACCGAATGACCTTAGGTCGACCGACGCTGAATTTTTAAGGTTATTTCTCAAAGGCCTTAGACTGACCTTAGGTCCCTAAATATTTCATAAAAATATGCCATATAGGCTTAACATTAATCATCATGTGAATAGGGTAAATTTTATAAGAGAAAAATGATCGAAATGCACTAAATGTGCACATTCGGTTGACCAAACTCCCATGAACAAAATGCCCCCAGTCTACCGAACTAGGATTGGGTCAACTGGTTGACCACAGCCAGATCGACCGAACTCACCTAGTTCATTTATACCCGGTACCGAAACTTATCCGAGTCAACTCTTTGACCTTCTAGTCGACCGTGCCTAAAATGAATACCAATTACCTGGTCGGCCGAGTTCCCACGTGTGGGAACTCAATGGTCTGGTCGACCAACTGAGTTAGTTCAAAATCTTCCCGATCGACCGAACCTTGTAAAAAGGGAAAATCGCCTTTGGACTTACGAGTCCGGTCAACCGAACTCACAAGTCATTTAAAGATCGGTCGACCGAACCTCAAGAACTTGGGTCAACCGAACTTGTCCTAGTCGACCGGTGCTCTTGGGTTGGAATTTTTTAAAAGCTTTAAAACGTCATTAAAATTTAATTAATCTTTTCCAAAATACCGAGCGTGTCCCCAACAGTCAAATTTTCCAAAAAATCTATAAATATCCCCTCATAACTCCAGATTAGCAACTTTGATTAGCCTAATTTTTCTCTCAAATACTTTTACTAATCAAAGTTCCCCCACATACTCTTTTACTTCAAAATCATTTTAGGGTCAAATCTTTTCATACTCTCCAAACTCTCTTTAACTCTTTTGTTGAAAACATTCTTGTTAAGAGAGTATTTTTTATTGGGCTAATTATTTTTAAAGTGTGATTATTGCAAAAACGTTTTGAGTATAAATCTTATCTTCTCCAAACGATATTATTACATATCTTCATTGGAGAAAATATTTGTTTTACATTTGATCTTTGAAGCTTTTATTGCATGTTTCATATAATATCAAAGATCTTACATGTTAGTTTTTGCAAAAATACTTTTAGAACAAACCCTTGATTCTTCGGTGCATTTGATATATATTTTTAGGAGAACATTTCATCAATGTTCAAATCTTTGAAGCATTTTATCATATACATCTTTCTTCAAAGATTAGAACATTTATTTAGAAAAACACCCTTATTTTATTGAGCATAAATCATATCATAAGAGAGTGCATATTTTATGAGCTTAAGCGTGTACATCTCTACTTGTATTTCAGAAGCATGTTTCATGTACAAAATGTTTTATTGTAACGGTTGGGTTCAGCTCGTTAATTGAATTGGGGAGTCTCAGCCCCGTAAATGAGACCGATTCGGTTCAACCTGGAATTGAACTGGGGAGTCTCAATCCCGTAAGTGAGACTAGTTCGGCTCAGCCTAGTAATTGAGTTGGGTTTTTCCTCACCCCGTAAGGAAAGAATGTAAAAGGCTTCTACTCCGCCCAGTTA
Organism: Malania oleifera; assembly: GCF_029873635.1. Lineage (NCBI taxonomy): Eukaryota > Viridiplantae > Streptophyta > Magnoliopsida > Santalales > Ximeniaceae > Malania > Malania oleifera. The sequence continues at coordinate 51,881,822 of NC_080421.1, read as the reverse complement.
AGTGAGCAGGTTTAGTGGAATCCTTGGGGGGTATGCCCAATGCGGGGACGTAGGCAATTTGCCGAACCTCGATAACAAATATTATGTGTCACTTTCTCCCTATCTCATTTAAATTACTGCACTTTAATTTTCGCATGTGTATGCTTTCATTTGTCATTATAATTATTTGCATGCTCACCTCTAATTTAAATGAGATATATTTCACATGTATATCTGCTTTTAGTGTTTTATTAATTTACTTACACACGTGAAAATGGGATATGATATGTGGTGAATCGGCGAAACATTTAAATTAGACAAAAAGTTTTAAAACCCAATTCAGCCCCCCTCTTGGGATCACACCAATTCCAACATACAGACAGATATTTATCAAACAGATATTTTACAGTATTTACAGAATGCCATGATTTCCAAAACCATAAGACTCGAACTTTACAGATTATTCAATCAAATATTACAGTCACATATTACAGTTATTTCAGTCAGATATTACAGTTATTTTAGTCAAATAAAATAGTATTTCAGATTAGATTTATAGTGTGATGGTTATTTTGGAATCATGATGAAACAGTAAAATAATTATATATATTAGTATTATACAGTATCAGATCCCTGATTAATTATTTCAGATAAATTCAGTCAGCAGAGCATGGTACCTTTGCTATTTTAGATCAGAGTTCAACCACATATCTTAAATAGTGTGTGCATTCCGTCAACCGTGCCTATGGAAGGATTGCAGCTCCCCAGACATCTGGGTTGAGGAGGCCAGTTTGACGAGATAGATACCAGTACCATGCCTTTGGAGGGATTGCAGTATTTCTGAACTGAGGATTGATAGAGTATTCAGGTGACTTATCCTAGTAGGACAACCAGAGTTAAGTCCAGCCTACGGACTGCACAACCCTGTCATGAGGGGTTAAATCATGACATACAGATTTCCAGAGATATTTCTTAGTTATTTATATATATATATATATACAGATTTACAGAAGAATAGAAGATATATTATATTCTTATCAGTATGGATAAATAGCAAACTCAGATAATACAATTGTATTTTAAGCCATGTAGGTGTGAGTTGCACGATATTTACATAATATCTCAGTTCAGTTATTTATCAGTAAATTATTTATGTAGACTCAGTTGCCACACACTAGTAATAGCATATTTATTCTTACCGAGCATTGTCTCATCCCAATAAATTAATATTTTTCATGTGCTCCACCTAGACGAACAGATCAGACTCGCAGGTAGAGAGGTCGTCTACACTACTACCCTGTCTGATGGGTAAGTGTTATCGGGAGATTGTATTTTTGAGTAGTATTCAAGAGTGTTGGGTAGAAGGTGCTAGGATGATGTATAATTATGTATGTATGCTTTAGGTTAATATTGGATTCTAGTATTATAATTATGGATGTATGACTTTATGTTTTCTGCTATATAGGTGATTTCAATAGTATCAGAGTAAAATGATTATCAGTATATTTTATACATTATTTTGGGGGGAAAAAAGTGGTATGAAATTTCGAGTCATTACAAGTCTAGTTGTTCTTCTTAAACTCCCACTAAAAGGTATTTACTTAGTAATTAAGTTTGATCAGAAAAAAACTAGAAAGACAATGTTCCAATTCTCTAGTGGTCATCAAAATGCAATCTTTTAAACATGAAGGGACAAATTCTTCATCATATCATTGCTAACCTATTGATTCCTAAGAGAAGATCAATGATAGGGGTATTAGACACTAATCCATCATTTCTATGGGTAATTATTAAGAAAAAGAAGATTAATTTACCCATTTTCATAATAAATCATATACATGCAACAATTTATAGCAAATCCACCTTCCTTCCATATGCTCATGTTATCTAAAAGTTGCTTGCTCACTTTGGCAACCTATCTTGCACTTGTAGAAAATGACTCCTTTCTTTTTGGATCATCTTTCTATATAAATCTTCCAAAATTTTTCTTTTTGAAAATCTTTTCTTCCTTAGAAACCTAGTTGTATTAGCTAGTATTCAACATCCATCTTAGGATATAAGAAGTTTCAATGTAAGAGCAGTGAGTAGCAACATCACTAGCATTGTGAGTTGACTTATGCCAGTCAAAAGATTAGTAAACGAAAAATATAACAAATTAGCTAATCAAGTATGTATGTTTAACGTACTACGGCATTTTAAGCAAGTATTAGGCCAGATCATTATAATTTTTAAAGTCTTCTCAATGATGAAAACTTAAGGTCAAAACTTTCCTAAAGTAGAGATACAAGTAATGATCTTTTATCACAGATAAGTATTAAGCATTCTCTTTTTTCCTCGTGTAAAGCAAAGGGCTTCTATATTTTCTTTTCTTTGAACACGCAACGCTCTCTCTCTCACTTTCTTGTTTGCTTGCACTAATTAAGAGCTATTGATATAGGATTTTAGAGGGTAAACTCAATCTAAGGTTCAACGAGCAATTGATTGAGTTGCATCAAATTCAAACAACTTCTCCTTCATTTGTTTCCAAGATTTTCAATACATTGTATGTTAGCAAAACATTAGCTTTAAGGAAACATATGTTGCTCAATCAACAAGATAACAAATACAAAATTTTCAGCTAAAGTATTAAATTGAAATTCAACAAGAACGCATGTTAGAGAGGGTATCTCCTTCATCCACTCAGTGTTGTGTAGCACACAAAGTTACTATTGCACTACACAACATTCACAATGTTTACACAAATTTCCTTCCTAAATTTTACCGTAGAAAATTTTCTTTCTCAGTCATTCGGTATTAATCAAAATAGTATTAACTTTTGGATTTTATTTGATTTAAAATCACACTATTATATTAATGTACAATCACATTTTTATTTTTTCCATTTCATGATTTGAACGTAAAAACTATGTCAACGATGAGAAGAATTAAAGTTGTGATTGTTCACATAATATTTATGCCCAGTAAAAAAATTTTAATATTACTAATAATTTACCAAAAAGATGTAATCCTAAAGAAGATGTCAATATAAACTTTTAGATGCAAAATAGCCATCCCAAATATACCATGAAGATATCTTATTGCATGTTGGATCAAATAACATGAGCTTTTGCACGACCTTTTTGTCTTTTCTTAAAATTATTATCCCAATAAACTTCTATTACAAGTTCACCTTATTCCAATCCACTCGTACATTCAGCAAATCAAACAAAATCAAAGGGGCACCTGAACAAGAATTAAAACCAACAGTAAAACATGAAGCAAATTACAGAAAAAAAAAAGGGGGAAGAATTCACAAGCTATAGACATGGCCAGTGCAGCATCAATGCTGTTCAATAATATTTAGTATGAGAATTTTTTGTTTTTTTTTTTGGTCTGGGGTGTTCATATGTATTCCTAACGTGCAGCCCTGGGTTGTGTCTAGCAAACAAGCTAATGGGCAACATCGATGAACGAATCAGGTTTCTCACTACATTACAGAGTCATTGGCTCAAACATTTTACAGTATGATTGCTTCCATTTTCAAGTCATTTCTAAATCCAAAGAGAAGTGCCTCATTTCCAGTTAAACAATTTTAATAGATGAGCAATTCTACGCATCACAAAAACATACATCTTGAAGCAAATGAAACCAAAGCAGGATTTCCTGTTCCCGTGTGTACTACATATGTACATGTCTTCCCACCAAAAACATTACAGTAAAACCAATAAGAAAATCGGGGGCACCGTCTTTAAACTTATATGTGTTTCCATCTCAAAAAGAATAAACAAATGAATGGATACTATAAACAAAAATGAGGAGAAGGGAAACAAAAAGTGAAAAACAAAAGCTTATGCTGTTGACAAGAAGTGAGAAGAAACACAGAAAAATCGTGCCACTGACTTTGCGCCACTGATTCCCTTTCTCTATCACCTTTAAAGCTCAGGTCTTCCACCCCAAAGGCTATTGAGGATGCTAAGAAAATCAGGCTCCTGATGAATGAAAGATGCTTAAACCATTTGCCTTGCCTGATTATTCAGTCCCTTCACCTGGATTGCCATGGACATGGATCGCAAACTGTTGGTTATCTCAGTAAATGTAGGTCGAGCTTCGGGATCAGGGGACCAGCAGTGTTCCATAAGCTTCCTCCAATCAGGATCACAATGCTCTGGAATAGGTGGCCGAAGAGTGTTCTTCACTATCCCTCCTTTTATTGGATTCAGACACCACATCCCGCCAAGGACAAAACATAAGAAAACAATAGAAGTCAGCATTGTTTAATTGCAGCTGCAGATCATAGCATTATATTCAAAACAGCATTTCATGCTCAAAACAAAAAGAAAATCTGCCTTGTCCAAAAGGTAAGTAGGCATGTCAATAATGTAATTCTGGAAGGGGATATAAACAATTAGAGTTGGAAGCATCATTGGTAAAGAATGACTCAGACTGCAGTGTAAAGTTTGAGCATATCTTTTTGTTCCATGAGTTATGAGTGCATCATACAAGTGCAATAATTCTTCCCAAGAGATTACCAGAAACACACCCTTCATATATATGTCGCATGCAATTCCAATGGAAAGGAAGTTCTACTGGCACTTTTTAGAGGCAAAGAGTAGCACCCACAAGTGGCTGCTGTTATCACATGGAGCCTACCTTTAAAACAGATCGCAAAAAGGAATCGTAAAATATCGAAGAAACTCTAACAATTCCATGAACCTCCACACCTATCTCAAAGCACCTATCTATGGTCTCTTCTCTCCATGCTAGTCAATCAACACATCCATAAAAAGCTTCCTTCATCAGCTTATGTGATTTGGGCAAGCTTGTTACCCATTCAGCATATCTGAATGTCCATTACCAGCAAGCAAAGAGCCCCATGTAAACATCTCTGGCAACAGCTCTCTCCATCCCTTGCTAGCAAGAGAATGAGTTTCCTCTCTTTTTTTTCTTCAAATACATGATCATGATCTTCTGGTTTCTGGAAACACATTTTGATGGCTGGGTTTTGGGATAAGTGTTTGGAGAAGAAAGTGATGAATGTGGTTTTCTTGGGTAAATTGGGATTATTGCTTTAAGGTTGTTGGTCCTGTCATTGGCAGACCACAATGCAAAAAATGAAGCCCCCATCACCAGACCAAGTTTCTCTCTGAAGATGATCCTCCACATTGGACTTCTTAAGCCACTTCAAATTTTTTCTTCACAAGTTTATTAGGGTAAGAGACTACAATACCAGACAGGCAAGAAGTCCTCAAATAAAAAATGAGTAAAAACAAAACTAAAACAACAAGGCTCTCTGGTTTGTCACACAACAAGTCATACCCCAAGAAACAAACCAAAAGCAGGACATCAAAAGAAGCCAAAAAAAAAAACCCTACTGCACATCTCTGGATTCATCACCCTCCCCTCAAAAATTCTGGAATTACACTCCAACCAAATACCTCGCTCAATAGCAAAAGCAGCACATCTCCATAGTATTTTTGCTTCCTTATGAGAACCAAGTCCCTCATAAATTTAAAGGAAAAACCCTGCCAAAGATACTGGGCACAAAATCCCCAACTATACCAAAACTCCTGCGTAAAATTCCCCAAGGGAAAAAAACAATGTAGAAGGAAATGAGCATTTATTTCATTACCTAGGAAACACAAAGCAAGCGTCTTGAGACAAGTCATTTCAAAGGTCTTCTAACCTAGAAGACTCAAACCAATTATTAGAATTAATCCTGTCAAGAATAGCATACCAAATAAAAGCCCCCTATTTTAAATGGAGTTTTGGTTTCCAAATTAAGGAGTGTAAAAGTAAGCAAGAACCATTAACATCTTGATGAGCTCATAAAAAAAAATTTGGAGGAAAACTCCCCCAACCCATCCAAAACTCAAACTCCACAATCAACATGAGAAGACAGAATAAAACAATTTAACACCCACAAGCTTTGGCCCAACTCTCCAGCTTCCCTCTCACTTTAATTCCTTCTAAAACAGAAATTCCAAGAGGCAGTAGCCCTCTTTGAGAACCAAAAAATTAGAAATTGGAGCATTATGGCAATTCAAGAGAACAACAAAAGCAAGGAGTGCTGCATTACAAGAAGGTGCTGTCCCAGCCCAAAAATCTTCCCAAAACCAAACTATTTACCCATGCACATATGGAATTTAACCCAAAAAAATTAACCCAAGGTAAGAAAAATTTTAAAACCAGAGTAAGGAATATACATGGGTTAAGCACCTTCAAAATATAATTAGAATGGAAGTATGAAGGTTCAATTTCAATGAATTTGATGCAATTTATTCCTAATTCCAACCTCCATTGACATAGCAAATGAATAAGGTACAGGTTTTGATCTTGACCTCTACCATCACGATGCCCGAATTCTATTAATATTGATTATTGCTGTCAATAATCACAATGGAGCTCCCACATGAACAATAAGTTTATGTGAGAAAAACAATGAGGCCCATATGCAGAAGGTTATGTAAAGAAGATCAAGTGATCCCATCATTGCCATAAAATTGGCAATAATTGTTTTCCCCAAACCCTTTGTTCGAAGAGCTCGTGATTGGGAGATTGATTATTCATTGATTTTTATGGCAGCCTCAATAGAAGTGCCCACGATAGGATAATTCCAGATGTGCCCTTTTGGAAGCTCAATAAAAATATTTACTTCACAGTCAACTCCTACAAGCAGCCGCACAGGCGCTGTAAAGCCAGACCTGCTTTCCTTTGGAACGCCATTTGTAAAACTCTTAAACCAACCAAAGTTGCTGTATTTTTTTTATTATATATATTGCTTGGAAGGTAGCTTTGGGGAAGATTCTTACACTCAATAATCTTCAGGAGGAGGGCCCCTTTGTTTAACAGATGCTTTCTTTGTAAAGTTGATGCTCAAACTGTTACCACCTTCTGTTTCACTGCCCCTGGACCAGAATTTTGTGAAATCTGGCAAAACTATTTTGGGACGGCATTGGGTAACTGCTGAATCTGTGGGAAAGTAAGCATGCACATGGAAGGGTATTTTCTTGCGAATAGAGAAAGGAAAAAAGCCCATCCATATCCCTCTCAACTTTTCTTGGATTACGTGGAGGGAAAAATACTCTTGAACTAATGAAGGAACTTCTATTTGTCTCACAATTGTCAAAGATAGATGGCTCTCCATGCCTTCCTCCTGTTTTAGTGGGTGGTACATGCTGGGCACTCAATTTTTGATCTCTTAGATATATTGTCACTGTTAATTGTTGTCTCCTTTTTTTTTTCCTCTCCTCTCCTTGTAAATGGGTAGCATCCCCATGCCACTTTTTAATGAATAATATTTTTTCTGATAAAAAAAATAGTTGTTCAAGATTATGAAATGCAATTTTAATAATTCTAGGATGAATAATTGAGAAAACATTAAACTTGAGGGCCAAGAAATTTCCAAATAAAAGTAGATTTCGATACCTAAGATCTATTATGCTGGCTGAAGGAGAATTGAATAAGATGTGATACATATATCTAAAGTAGGCTGAGTAAAGTGGGGAAGTGTTTCAGGTGTATTGCATTTGCATGACTCTAAACACCTTCAAATTTAAATTTAAAAGAAAAATTATACAGAACATTAATAATACCAGCATAAATATATAATACTAGCTACGTTATACAGATGAGAATATTAGGAAAGCAATACAAATTGGAGATATATGTAGCAAAGTGAGAATGTTAAGACATTCATGAATCATGAGAACTTAAGAATGGAACATGTAAAAGAAAAGACATGGGGAGGGCAATTAAAATGGTTTGGGTGCTTGCATCATAGAAAAAATAAAAGTCAAATGAAAGGTTCAAGTTAGCTGATGTTTTCTCCTTTTTTTTTTATAGCAAAATAATATTTCACTAATAGGAAGAGAATTTACACAAGGGAGAATGAGACATCTCCCAAAAAGGCATGGAACAATCCAGAAAAAAACAACTAAAATATACCAGAATAAATTATCAGCATTCCAAAGTGTTCCTCCAATCTCTATGCAACTCGTGGAAACTAATTCTTCTGAAAAAAACCAAAGCAGTACACACAGCGAGACCAAATACTGAATTTTTTTCCCAAACAATCACCCAATTTAATTTCTTCCCATTGAATATCCTTGCATTACACTCTATAACCCCCATAAAACAGTGAGTATTCCACACTTCCATAAGACCGCCTTAATCCTTTCTCCTACCAAAGCCTTATAAGAAATAGCTAACAATTCACCAACCGAAGAAGGGCAAACCCAGCTCAATTTAAAAGCATACTCCAAATTCTCCAAGGAAATTCTAGTGCAAAAGATGAGAAGCTGTCTCAGAATTTTGTAAAATGCACAAATACATCAAGAGAGAGTTTTCAAAGGTCTCCTAATTTGCAGCAAGTTATTAGTATTAATTTTATTGAGCACAACCAACCAAGTGAAAGCCTTAATTTTGGAGGAGCCTTAGCCTTCCAGATGAAATGATTAGTGTGAAAGAAGAATTGGAGTCAAGAATGCAAAAGAAGAATTACAAGAAAACACTCCTGATTATTCCAAAGACCAAGACCAAACATCCCTCCCCGATGAAAATTTACTCCTACAATAAAGATAACAAAGAATACAGCTCCACCAACTCCCTATCATTAAGAGGTCTCCTAAAATGGAGATTCTAGGAAACCAATGGGCTACTCAAATCCGCAACAAAGAAAGATATAGTTGTATTTTGCTCAGAGCTCAATCGAAAAAGATAAGGGAATGAATTGGATAAGGATGTATAACCCATTCAAGGGTCTTTCCAAAAATGGATCTAAGAACCCCTCCCCACCTCAAGTTTAGTGTGAGGGATGAAAGAAGGATAAATTTGACACATGGAACCACATGGACCACCCCAAAGAACACCTTAAACTAACATTGGCATCCCACCCATTCTCATCCAATCCGAGCTTACTTATCATTACTCTATGCCAAAGGGATGATTCTTCTAGAAGGAAATGCCATAGCCATTTAACTAAGAGTTGTGTTTTTAGACACCAACTTCCCTAGGCTCAACCCTTCCTCCTTTTTTGACCTACAAACCTCACCCCAGCTAACTAAGTGGCCCCTATGATCCCCCCCCCCCCTCCCCCCCCAACTAGACCGCATAAAGTCTCTCATGATTCTCTCGAGCTTGCTAGCAATCTCCATTGGAATCCTAAATACATATAGGAAATATAATGGAATGCTAGAAAGAAAAAGCTTGGATCAAGGTTATTCTATCCCCCTAAAAAAGAGAGCCCCCTTCAAACGGTCTAACCTCTAGTCACCCTTTCCAATACCAGATTCAAAAGATCCGCTGCTCTAGGATTACCACCAAAGGGGGCGCCCTGGTGGGTCATAGGCCAGTAAATTACACCTGTGGTCACTAAACTTTTAACTAAAAATCCTAATATCACTAAACTTCAATTTTTTGCACTTAAGTCGCCCAACTACAATTTCGTTGTGGTAAACCCATTTTTTTTTTTTTATGACAACAGAAGAGTTTCATTGATAGAATAGAAATGTACAAGAAGGGGAGAGTAAAGCATCCCCTTTCAAAACTTCAGTTTGCCCTAGAAAAATAAAAAATGACAAACCAAAAAGAACATTAGAAACAACCCGAAAAAATCAGCAGGCCCTATCATTCCAACAAGGAAATCCAATCACGCTGAACATCTGAAAAGCGCATCCACCCGAAAGTTCCCATTACCCACACACCAAAGAGAAGCCAAATGTTGAATCTTCTACCAAACCATTAAAAGAGACAACTCTTCCCAGTACAACTGCACGCATTTCATTCCATCCACAAGCCCCAATAAATAGAAAATAAGGCACAATTCCATAACTCCTTACCCTCTTTTTTTCCTTCCAGAACCAACAAAATAAATTGTAAAAAACTGCTCCACTGTCTTTGTAAAACCTTGCATTCCCCAAAATAATTAAATAGCTTGTTCCAAATCCTCTGGGCAAAATCACAATGGAAGAAAAGAGGCGAAGCAGTTCCAAAGCAATTAAAACAAAGCACATGTACATCTAGAGATAGAGCCTTTGAGGTAAGCTTCTTTCCTTTCACTTTAAAAGACTCTCCGACACATATGCTGAGTTGGACGTCATATTTGCCTCCATGGCTGCGTGAGTCCCACTCTAACACATGCCACATCATTTCTCTACAATTTAATACACACGAATCTTATTTATCGTCTCTCTCCCCTCCCATTAATGTGCCTCTGCAGCTCTCCGCATTCTTGAAGCATACACTAAACACAACATTGCAGACACCAGAACCCTCAAATTAATTAAACTAACCAAACCCAACTTCCTCTGTTCCTTTAGATAACATAACCTCTCCTTCCTTTATTTCAACCTCCTTAACAGAGGCGTCTGAATTCTTGAGAAAGGTCTCCCAAGAGTTCACAACTCCCAAATCCAGGAAAACTCCCTCTTTCTCCTAATCTCCCCTCGATTCCATTCGCCGCACTATCGACAATTCAGCAATCAATGACAAGAACCCCACTCCCTCTAGCTAAAGATGGAAACAAAACTTTGATGCGTCGGAAGAATTGATAGCGATTTCCGAGCGACCCAATTGCAAGGGAGAAGTGGATTTGCAGCCACCGCAATGGCGGCGATTGCAGTCCCTCCAATTTGGCTTCTTCGTCATTGGATTTTAACTGTAATGGAGGTGTGTTCTTGTTGTCAAACACAAAGTCCCATGTTCGAAATCAAAAACTAAAGTCATCTAGGTTTACTCTGCATAGACTAAAATCCATCATAATTGAGAGGTCTAAGAAGCCAATTCTTTCACACTAGAAATCAAAGCCATCTTTGAACACTCCACAACAAAAGCCGAAGCACGAAGGTTAATTCACGGAGGACGAAATCAAGAGCTCTACAAATATATGGCAACTTGAAGAGATCAAGACATCCAGTTTTTCTCGGCAAACAAATTGCCAACTTTCTCATTTCTCTGTTTCCAAACAATGCGAAGGCGAAGTCGTGCTCAATTGACCCATCGGAGAAAATGTGATTTTGATGGAAATCAATGTCTGCGGAGCGCTCAACATATTCCTTGGTTTGTTCATTCTCAAGATCGTGTTTGAGCAAAACCCTTCCTCCAAAAAGCACCAAATTGAGTGATGGCACAAAGAGGTGAGTGCAATTCTACCCCATCACCATGATTGTCGGCGAGGACTGCCAGCCATGTGGTCAGAAAAGGCTCTACAATAGAGAACTGAGCTTGATGTTGATGTCGACAACAAGAATTGTAGGAAACAGGGACGTCAAGAACAGAGCATAGAACAAAGACCTTCTGAGAGGTTATTAGATGAAAAATGTGGGAGAATTTAGTTTTAAAAATGAAGATGAGGATGATGATGATGTTAAGAGTTGTACGAGCTCTGATACGTTCGAAAATGGAAATGATGTGGCGTGTATTATGGTGAGACCTACTGCCACAGAGGCCAAAAACAAGTTCCAACCTCAGCATACGTGACAAAGAGTCGTTTAAAGTGGACAGAAAGAGACTTACAACAACAAAATCATAATTGGGTGATCTTAGCACAAAAAATTAAAGTTAAGTGGTATCAATATTGTTGGTTAAAAGTTTAGTGACCACAAGTGTATTTTACCTGGTCATAGGCCAATCCAGAATGCCGCCCCCCACTTTAGTGGCCCTTGCCCTCACTCCACGGGCACATTCAAAGCTACTAAACCACTCTTCCCCATATTAATTTTAAGACTCAACAACCTCTAAAAATTTTGAAGAATGCTGAAAATTATTCTAAAGGAAGAGCTATGATCATCAGGAAAGAAAATGATGTCATCAGCAAACAGAAGATGAGAAACCATCACTCTCCCTCCTAATTTGTAGACTTTTAACCAACCCCCTCTCCATAGTCCTATTCACCATCTAGCTCAACACATCTGCAGCAAAGACAAATAAAAAGGGGGATAAAGGGTCACCTTGTCTAATGCCCTTAGAAGCTCTAAATGAAGATTGTGGCTCACCATTAACAATCACCGAGAACCACACACTAAACAAGCAGCCCCTAATCCACCGATGCTGATGCTCACCAAAACCCTTCCTCTCAAGGACTTTATCCAAAAAGCCCCAACCCACTCTATCATAGGCTTTCTTGAAATCTACTTTAAATACAAAACCCCTCATCTTATTCCAACAAACATCTTCCACCACCTGATTGGCCACAAGCATAGAATCCACTATTTGCCTCCCCCCATGAACGCACTTTGGGCAGTAGAAATGATATCAAGCACCTCACTCATCCTATTAGCTAAGACTTTAGTTTATATACACTAGAAACAAGGCTAATAGGTCTAAAATCCTCAACCTTAATAGATTGGGATTTTTTAGGTGCCAGAGCAATAAAAGAGGAGTTGATGCTTTTGCTCAAATCCCATTTCCAAAGAATTCAGTAAAAACTCTCAACAAATTGCCCTCAACAACCTCCCAACAATCTTGGAAAAAAGCTATGTTAAACACATCTAGGCTTAGAGCCTTATCCCTATCCATAACAAAAACCACTCCCTTCACTTCCTCTTTAAAAGGTCTCTCTAATAAACTCTTCTACTCAACAGAAATAGGATTCCAATCCAACCCCTTTAACATCATTCTACAATATTCCTCCTTCAAATACAAATTCTGAATGTTAAGAGACTATAGGGACAAGGGTCAACATAAAATTAACTTTAGATTGAGGTAGTAAATAAGGATTTGACAGCACTCCAACTTTCAAGGATATTGCCCAAGATCTAGCGCAATGGCGGAGAAGGATTCATATGGCAGATCCCACCTAGTTGGGCTAGTGGGGGACTTGAGGCTTCATTGTTAATGTTTTCGTAGTCATTGTTTACAAATCATTACTAATTTCCTGATACAACCAATCAATACTTCTCCCCTAGCCTGTGTAGTTAATTACTATCAATACTTCACAGTTCCATACTTTCTGATGTGAATCTATCATTAAATTATACCAGCTTAGCATGGCAAAATATGATTTCATTAAAACAAATTAAAATTTTATAATTTTAAAAAATAAATTGGTGAACATTTTAGAGACGAAATATTGGCTTCAAAAACAGTCCACAATTCTGGTTCATAAGAATAATATATATCAAGGGACTTTGTTAATTTCATTTGTCTGCTAAGATGTTTCGCTAATTATTTGGAATTACAAACATGCCACTTAAGATTTTCAAATATAAACCTTGTACCATTTTTAGACATAGTAACAGTGAGTGCGTCAAATACAAATCTTACAAGGGATTTAAAGTCATCAGAAAATCAACAAGTCAATGATACATGCTCACCTATTATTGCACCATAATGCATATTAGCATAGGGCTCCTCCCCAGTCAAGATCTCCCACATCGCAATGCCAAATGAGAAAACATCAACCTGTCAAAACCAAACCATATTGATGATTTCTTCACAATATGAATCATATGGCTCGGGAACATTATGATATCCAGTGTTAAGCATTTTTAACCTTCTCAGAAACCCGGCTGCTGCTGCCATTCAACAATTCTGGTGCCATCCATGGAAGGGTTCCTCTAACACCACCAGAGACCAAAGTGTTGCGTTTAATTCTTGATAATCCAAAATCTCCAACCTGCAGGAAACATTCCTTAATAATTGGAACTGGAATAGGAAAAAAAAAAAAGAGCTTTAAATACAAAGTCAACTCAGATGCTGAAAGTAGCCAGCTAAGTTGCAGTCGGTTCCATTATTAAAAAGGGGGAAAAATAAACAGAACTCTCAAAATTCAGTAAAAAAAACAGACCCCCCCCCCCCCCCTAAAACAAAGATTTCCAGAAATTACAGACCTTGCTTGACATTTAGTCCTGCTAAGACTTACTGCGCTCTCTTCGTTAGCTAATAATGACTTAGAATAGGATGATGTCATCTTCTAATTTGTCAAAATGCCTTTTTTTACCCTCAAGGACTAATAATGTTCCAATTTTTTAATCCTTTTTGTCCTTCTCCCTTTTTATCTACGACTGATGGTTAACCCAGAATGCCACTAATCCAACCATCACCACCAAAGGTTCACCACATGACAAGCACTGATGGTCAGAAAATCAACCATCCACCATCTTCCTAACCCCACAGAGTTACACAAGCTCAAATTTTCAAGTTACAACTGCTTCACCATCCATAGACCTGAAAGCTCCTGCCAAAGCTATAGTTTGGGACCGCGGTTTTTGGAAAAATTCCAAGCCATGATTGTGTTGACTCAATCACCGTAACCTTCTTTTTTTTTTTTTTTTTCTTTTTTTTTTGGCATTTCATTTTCATTAAAGGAGAATACTACACATTTTTAGGGAAAATCACTCATAAAATGTGTGTGAGTGTGTGTGTGTGTGTGTGTGTGAGAGAGAGAGAGAGAGAGACCTTTAGAAATCTCTGTATTTGAAACCAGAGGATCACATTCCATATTCTTTTATTGGCATGTTAGCATGACCAAATGCTATTTCAGATTGCAGCCCAGTATTTGAATATTGATGCTGAGGATAATGGGACTTGCCAAACAACAAAGCATTTTCTTCCACGAATCAGGTTGTAGGAAGCAGAGATATGGAGGGCAAAGAAGGCGATATGTGAACAAGAGTTCGGGTCAGGTGGATTAGTTTAAAGGGCATTGTTTGCTGCTTTAAGAGTGTTGTGTGGGGATTAAGGTGAAACCAAGCCTAGCAATTTCATCATATTCTATAGGATGCCAAAATTATTTGGTGAATCAAACCAAATTTGGGTTTCCTGTAACTCACTGGATCTCCATTTCCTGTTAGATCCAATTTTAAAATGAGCATGTGAGACCCTTTGATGCAGCTCGCCCACCCCCAACCCCAATAATGGAATGATTTCGTTCATGCAATTAACGAATGGCATAAATTTTTCATCTAATATGTATTTTTCTGAGTTTTTTAACAAGATGAGCAGTGGAATTTCACAAAAGGATATTCCTGTCTTTTTAATTGTGGAGCAGGAAGATACTTTCCCCACTTTTTCCAAGAGGTGCTTATGAGGGTCATGGCTGATCATTGCCCCATAATCTGAGTATAGTCCTGTTAGATGGGGCCCACTTCTTTTAAATTTTGAGAACATATGGTTGTCTTCTTTTCACTTGCAGAGTTGGTGAAATCTAGGTGGGGATAACATGTTCTAGAGGAGTTGGAGGGTTACATTTTCATGGAGAAAATTGAAACACATCAAGGAAAAGTGTAGCATTCATATGCGTTTGGTGATGTGAGAGTTAAAACGAGGAATATGTCGTATGATACTGGTAGGTTGGATAGGTGACAAGCAAAGGGTCCACTATTTAAGAATTTGATTAATAGAAGTATTCAGTTTTTCTTTACTTTAAAAAAAAAAACAAAAGAAGATATAACAAAAACTTCAACAACGCAAGACAAGAAAAATAAAATACAGCAAAAATAGGACAAGCCATCCTCTTTCGCAGCAAAAACGAAAGGGAAAAGAAACAAAGTATTTACATCAATGCTGCCTTCCAATCCCTTTTGATACCAGACAGGGAAATACCCTTAACAATTCCAAAGAATAAACCCAAAATGCAGCTTGCTCCCAAATCAAATGCGTCGGAGTCTTCTGATCTCTGAATATCCTGCCATTCCTTTGAAGCCAAAGAGTCCACAATATAGCAAAAATTCCAAAGCCCCAAAAGTATCCTGATTTGTAATCATAAGTGGTATTCAGAGCCAAACAATCCTCACCATTGCAGGAAAACAAATTATTCCACAGCGCCCTTCCCACCTCACAATGTACGAATAAATGACAATTAGTATCACTTTCCTTGCCACACATCAAGCAGACGTGTAGACTGAGAGCCTTATAAGGCCTCTTAATCTGAAGCAAGTCATTTGTATTAACCCTGTTGAGAGCCAAAGTCCATATGAAAGCTCAAATCTTAAAATGAACATCAGCATGCCACACTATTTTGTTCAAATGAAAAGAATTGGGAATAATAGGTTTGGTCACATGAACAAAAGAAAAATGACTTTGAAGAGAATGAACCCAAAGAGTCCCCAATCTAAAGCCTACTATCACCCCTGGCTTTGGGAATGAATGAATTTAGAATGCTCAACAGGCAAGTGAGCTCTTCTATCTCTCTCTCATTGAGCCTCCTAAAAAGTAAGTGGGAGCCCAAGACACGAGACCTCTCTCAGAAGAATAGAATTCAGAAATGGGAGCATTATGCATAGGTGAAAGTCTATACAATGGAGGCAGACAGTATTCCAACGAAGTCTCAGCCACCCAAATATTTTCCAAAAAGCAAACCCTGTCACCAACACCAACAGAAAAATGAATGAGGAAAGAAAAAACCAAAAACCAGAGAGACAAGCATGCATGAGAACCAATTCCGCTCCCTTTAGTATCTCACCCACTCCCATGAATACCATACTTTATTACTTTATGCGTAAGGAACCAGACTCTTAAGAGGGATCTCCATAACAATTTGCCCTTTTTTTTTTTATAGAAAAAGAAAATCAATTAATGTATAGAAGAAATAATTACAATGAAAGGAGGATAGGGATTCCTCCTAACACAAGAAAACAATTACATCAAAGCCTTGTTCCAATCCCTTTAAAGATCCATTAACGACATTCCTTGAAAAAATCTGAAAGAATGAGCCCAAAAAGAAGCCCTGAAAGTAAAAATATCCCAAAGAAAATGCATTGAAACCAAACTGCTGATGCCTAGGCCTCCCACAGATTTTGGTCTCCTGACCACCTCCCAACTGACAAGAAGATCCCTCTTATTCTCCCCAATACCAGACCATAAAAAATCTCTTGCTTCTCTTAACTCCCGGCTACACTAATAGGAATTTAAAAATGGGAGAGGTAGTTGTTGAACAATTGGGTAAAATGGAAAACCTACCTCAACGATAGGCATCTCCCTCTATTTGCAGTATATGTCAAGTACATACCAATGACCATAATACACTTACTAACTCAAACTAACATAACTCTAGCACATGCTAATAATGCTAAATAACCATTAACACTCCCCCTCAAGCTTGAGCATATGTATTATATGCTCCTAGCTTGTTACAAACAAATTTAACATGAGCACCTCCAAAGGCTTTAGCAAATAAATTAGAAAGCTGCAAATTTGAGTTCACATGAGTGGCTGTCACGAGCTTCTGCACAAGTTTCTCTAGAACAAAGTGGCAGTCAACTTCAATGTGCTTTGCTCACTCATTAAGGACCAGGTTAGAGGCAACATGAGTAGTATCTTGATTATCACACATGAACTTCATAGGCTGAGAATGTGGAAAACCCAATTCTTCCAACATGTTCTTCAAGTAAACAAGTTCATATGTAGTGTGACACAGCCTTCTACTCTGATTCAACACTTGACTTGGCCACCATAGACCACTTTTTTTTTGTAACAAAAGAAGGTATCATTAATAGAAAGAGAATTTACAAGAGGGAGAATGAGAAATCTCCCAAGACAACCTAAGACACTCCAAGACTAAACAAAAAACATAAAAAATTACCAAGAAAAAAATCATCCAGTCAACGTGTTCCTCCAATCACTTTGCAACTCCTAAAGCTTGCCTTTTTAAAAAATCCATACCCAACACACCACAAAGAGGCCAAATACTTTATTTTTTCCCAAACCAACATTTTATTTAATTTTTTCCCAGAAAAATCCACATATTATATTCCATCCATAAACCCCATAATACTGAGAAAAGGCCACACTTCCATAAAGTTGCCCTGTCCTTTCTTCTACCAAAACCTGCGAAGGATATTTCTAAAAATTCTTCCACCGAGGGAGGACAAACCTAGATTTCTCCCATAACGCCAAAAAGCATATTCTAAATACTCCAAGCAAATTCAAATTGCAAAAGAAGGTGAGAAGTTGTCTTAGAGGTCTTGTAACAGAGCACACATACATCGGGAGAGAAAGACTTCCTAGGTCTCCTTTGTAACAAGTTAATAGTATTTATCTTATTAAGCACAACCAACCAAGTGAAAGCCTTTATTTTAGGGGGAACCTCAGCCTTCCAAATAGTAGAGTATAGCGCGAAAGAAGAGTTGGAACGAATCAAAAATTCAAAAAAAGATTTGCAAGAAAATACACCTGACTAGTCCAAAGACCAAGAACAAACACCCTTCCCCTAATAAAGATTACTCCCACTCAATAAAGATAGCAAAGATGACAATTCCACCTCCCCTCGACGGACGCGCTTTGAGCACTAGAATGGTATCATCAAGCACTGCACTCAACCTATTAGCTAAAAATTTAGCTCATACACACTAAAGACAAGACTAATAGGTCTAAAATCCTCCACTTCAATAGAATTAGATTTCTTTGAAACCAAGGCTATAAAGGAGGAATTAATACTCTTACTAAGGACTCCGTTATCAAAGAACTCGCTAAAAGCTTTCAACAGATCCTCCTTTACTATATATCAATACTCTTGAAAAAAAAGCAATGTTAAAACCATCCGAGCCTAAAGCCTTATCCCTATCCATCCCAAAAACCACCCCCCTAACTTCCTCCTCATCAAAAGGTCTCTCTAACCAACACATCTAATCAGCAGATATAGGATTCCAATATAATCCCTCTATCATTAGCCGACAGTGATCCTTCTCTGAATACAAGTTCTGGAAGAAATTGGTGATAACAGAAGCAATATGGCATTGATTATTAGATACTATCCCATCCCCCACATCTAATTCCCCAATCAAATTCTTACTTCATTTTCCATTAGTTAGTCTACGGAAGAAAAAAGAGTTGCAGTCATCATCCTTAAACCATTTGAATTTGGTCTCCGTCTCCAACTCCTTATTTCCTGAATAATCACTTCTAACTCATTTTTTAGGAAAACTCTCCTAATCTCCTCACTATCTGTAAGATTATAATCCTGCTCCTTCTATCGAAAAAAGTTAACTTGCTCAAGATGTTAGACTTTCTAATGTTGATGTCACCAAACACCTCCTTATTCCAAACTTTCAACTTTTCCTTCAGTCGTTTCAACTTTATCATGAAACAGTAGCTCCCAACCCCTTTCCAATTCCTTTCCCTTAGAGTCCCTAACCAAAGGCTTGAAGGCTACATGATCCATCCAACATTCTCAAATCCAAAGGCGTAGGACCCAAGACACCTTTCTAGATTCCAATAGGATTGGAAAATGGTCAGATTTCGTCCTAGGAAGAACAATGAGAAAGGTTTGGAAATTCATCCTCCCACTTGCTGCAAAACAAAAACCTATCAAGTCTAGTAGTCACCTCTCTAGCCCCCCACCCCCCCCCCCCCCCCCCCCCCCTCCTCCTCCTACAAACCAAGTAAATGAAGCATTCCCCAAGAGAATATCTCTTAAACCAAAGTCCCTAATAAGCAAATCAAAATTCTGCATGCTAGCTGATACTCTACCACCCCTTTTCTTCTTGTTGGGTAAAAGTAGAAACCAAAAACATAATACAACTGCTCCCAAAAAGAACTCCTAAAATTTGGTCTAGTAGACCCATACACAGAGGAAACCCACCATTGACGCCTCCCTATCACTTCAAATAACACAGAAAGGGAGCAAAAACTAGACAAAGCATCCAACTTCGAAATATTTTGAGAATTATGACCTAGAGGTCATGGGTTCGAGGTGTGGAAACAACCTCTTGCAAAAGTGCAAGGTAAGGCTGCATACTATAGATCCATTGTGGTCCGCCCCTTCCCCGGACCTCGCATGGGCGGGAGTTTTGTGCACTGGGCTGCCCTTCTTTTTTTTAGAACAATTGAACCCAAGGCCAGTATTAGAAGACACAAGCCCCTCAACATTTAATACTTTCAAATGATCAAAGTTGTAATTAATGAGATTAATACTTGTATGAGCATTTTCAGGAGGTGGTTGAAGGCAATCTATGTCTAACTGTTGTGATATTGTTACTTAACTTGACTCCCTTAGTGAAATCTTCCACCTCGTACTCTATACTGTAACTTTTCAATTGACCATAATAGATAAAACTATTCTTATTTCTTGAGCGGTAGCCTTTTGCCTCATGCTTACGCTACCACACCTTTCTAGACATTCAAGAATCTCTAATTTATCCAAAATTTTCAACTAAGAAGAGCTCATATACACATCCTCAAATTCCCAAATCTATTCCAAAAGCCAACCATTATTATCCTCCATCCAGTCTTCCAATTCAATATCGAAGTCCTGCAAAATACATCTATGTTTGGCCTATTTGAAGGATCTTATTCTTTTTAACCGCTTCTTCCATATTTGAAGATTCTACATTATTTGTTGCTACCCTCTCACCTTGAAGTGAGAGGTCAACAAAAAGTTTTACTTTTTCTTGGGATGCTAAATGCCGCGCCCCACCCCACCCCACCCCCCCCCCCCGCGCGCGCGGATTGGCAAAGGACTATATCAATAGAACCACATTGTTTGCACGCCATGCCCAAGAATTTTTTGTGGTTCCTTATCAAGCAATCCACGTCCCTTTTCAATGATCCGCAAAACTCCACCAACTTGAGGCTTCCCTACCCTCTAGAATTCTTAGTGAAAAGCTTCCCCCTAAATATAGCAGTTTTTCAACTACAATCATTCTTCCGAATTTGTTTCATGTAAATCTGATGATCAACAAACTTCCTCAAAATTTCATTTACTTAATCCACGGGAATTTAGTATCCTGCCACTAGAATTATGACATCTATTCCTAGAACTAGCGGACCTCGTTATTTAGAAAAACACAACGACACTTCTTTCTTCCTAACTTCTACAAAATTCAAAGGGCTCCCGATGCTGGAATCCATTCGAAAGAGAATAGCTTTCTGTCAAAAAATATAGATTTTGGCATCATGAGAACTCCGATGCTCACTTTGTAGCTTCTTCCTCAACCCACAGATTCTAAGGCGCTCATATAAGCTAAAAGAAAGCACTTGATCAGATTACCAAGAGCTAGGGCATCCAAATTGCAGGTACCGTTTCCAACAAAATAGACCTACTTCAAAAAGAAGAGCTTCGAATCTACTCAAGATGTTCCAAGAATGACTCTAGGTTGTGAGGCGATAGACCTCATCAATCCCACAAAGTGATGAATAAGATTAGCCACAATTGATTTGCAGCAATGAAGAACAAAAAGGAAGAATAGCTACAACTAATCTGCAATGATGAATTGGAGTCGCAATGGTGGAAGGTTCATCGTCGTGAGAGCGAACAAGTCGAGAATACCAAAGGAGAATAGCTACAACTGATCTGCACTGATGAAGAATAGTCGCAATGGTGGAGTCGTTGTCATCGTCGTGAGCAGGAACAAGTCATGAACAAAAAGGATATTTGCTACAGCAGAATTACGACGATGGAGAAGAGTCGCAATGATTGAACAAAGACTCTTTCAGAGGCTTCAAGTTCTAGTGCTCGACCCTTCGCTAGAGAAGGGACTTCATTTGGTCAACCCTTTGCCAAAGAAGAGGCTTCGAGCCTATGAAGAGGCCAAAGTTGTTATGGAACATTGATGGGCCAGAAATGTTCAGTGAATAAAGGCAGAGTCGTCAGAACTAGGGCTCATCATCCGATTGCTAGCTATACGGAATCCCTCTAATGCAGTATCACCAAGTTTTTATGCTTATTGCTTCTCTCAAGAATGAACATTGATTCTAGGTAACACTTTCATAGACCAAATTACCACCAACAAAGATACTATATCTCATTGTAGATCTTCTATCAAAAGGTAAATCAGCCCAATTTGCATATATACATCTCTCAATATGAGTGTGACCCAAATTCTTATATAAAAGACCTCTCCCAAGTGCACCTTTGAAATATTTCAAGATGTGAATTACTACATCCCAATGACTTATTCTCTAAGAATTGAGAAACTTACTCGCAACACTTGTTGTGAAAGACTGTTCTAAATCATATAATGATTTGTTTTAAATCATATAATGATTTCTTGAGCCAACACATTGAGCCTGACTCCCCTTGAGAACAAACCCAAGTGGTTGCTCCATACAAACCTCCTCCTCAAGATCACCATGTAGGAAAGCATTCTTCATATCTCACTGATGTAGAAGCCAATGACAAGCAGTGGTTAAGGAGATGAACAAATGGTGTTGGTTTTGTGAAATATGAAAGGGTTATCGAGGCTCTAAATAAGGCAACGTTGTCTAAGAAGTTTCCAGCCACTACTGTGTTTTTTGGTGACTTCTAAATTTGTTTCTAACCTCTAAAGGTATGGATGATCCTTCTATAACAGCAAATTTGCATAGGACGATCAAGCTTAGGGTTTGTTTTGGTGGTAGGGTTTAGGTGGGAGTTAGCTCTGATACCATGTTGAATAATTGGTTAAAATGGAGGATCTAATCACTATGATAGGTCTCTCCCTCTATTTACAGTATATGTCAAATATATACTAGTAACCATAATACCCTTACTAACACTAACATAACTCTAGCACTAATAAGAGTAGTCTTATTAGAGAGACCAAAATAACCAATAACAATAGTAAATAGGAATATTAGAGAGACAAGCGCTAGTAAGAGTAATCCTACCAGATACCACCAAGGAAATATAAGCCTTCTTCCACCCTTCTAGTCTCTTCCTTACCCTATCAAGCATCGGATCCCAAAAAGCAATGGACAAAGAATTATTCCCAAAAGGAAGGCCATGAAATGGGCCAAGACAACAAATCACACCCTACAAGAGATCTAAAATCCTCCAACTCCCTACTTCTCAAGTTAATAGCAGCCAAACCCCTTTTAATCAAATTAATTTTCAGTCCCGGAATCTTCTAAAAAAATTTTAACAGAGTAAGTTGCAAAATTTCTCAATACTATTCTATAAAAAGAGAATCGTATCATCAGCAAATTGTAAGTGCGACACTCCACCTTATCCTAACCTACCTCCAAACCCCTAATCACACCATAATCCTAAGCATGCAACACTAGCCTACTCAAACCATCCACAACCACCATGAACAAGAATGAAGATAACAGATGCCCTTGTCTTAACCCCTTATATATCTCAAACCACTCCCTAGCTTACCTCTAATAATCACAAACAAATTAGCAGAACAAAGGAAACTTTTGATCCATTTACTACATAAGAACCCAAATCCCTTCTTAGCCATCACCTCATCTAGGAATCCCCAAATAACCATATTGTAAGCCGTCTCAAAATCTAGTCTAAAAATAATGCTCTAATTAACTCTCCCTTAAACATCCTCTACCACTTCATTAGCTACCAAAACTGCATCCAGAATTTTTCTATCTTTAACGAAAGCGAACTAGGCTAATTAAATGGTATCCCCCATCACCTCCTTAAGTCTACTCAACAAGATCTCAGTAAGAATCTTATAGACATTAATGACTAAAATAATCAATCTAAAATCTCTAACCTTTATCAACCTCTCTTTTTTGGGAATGAGCACAATAAAAAAGAATTAATGCTCTTACACACCACCATTTTTATGAAATTCCCGAAAAAAACTCATTACATCATCCTTCAAAACATCCCAACAATCTCAGAAAAAAGCCAAAGCAAAACCATCATGACCTAGAGCATTATCCCTATCCATCTGCATCACTGCCTTATCTCTTCCATTTCAAATGGCCTCTCAAGCCAATTAGCATGCTCTTCCCTAATGGATTCTTAATTAAACCCCTCCACCAGAAACCTACTCCCACAATCCTCAAAGTACAGGGGTTTTAAAAAATTAGTAATCCCTTCCTTAATCTGCAACTGATCCCTCACCAAAACACCTTAATCCAATTCCAATTTCTTTAATCAAACACTTCCTTATCCTCCCATTAGCAATTCTATGGAAAAATCTAGTATTACAATCCACATCCTTATCCCAACAAACTATAGATTTCTAACACCAACTTCTTTCTTCTCTAAACAAAAGCAATTCCAACTCAATACACAAATGAGCCCTCCTTTCCCTCTCTTCCTCTCCTAATAAGCCACACTCTAGCTTCTTCATCACCCTAAAACCAGCCCACCCCTTAACCCAGCACTCCTTCCATTATTCCATAATTAAGATGAATGAGTCAGCCACATAATTTTCAGACGTAAAGGGAATGAGTCCCCATTGAATGGCACTAGAATATAGGAAAATACAATTCTGATCAGAGGTAGGTCTAACTAGCACCTCTTGTTGTACAATGCTCTAGGAAACAATTTTGTAAAACATTTGTAAAGAGGAATCTATCAATGCAAGAGCAAACTCTATCCCCAGATTCCACCCAAGTGAAATTGTCATTATTTAAGGGAACATAGGTGATGCCACAATCACAAATAAAATTATTGAATCTTCACATTCCGCTATTTTATTTTATAACAAAAGAAGATATATTTAAGAAAGAGAATGTAAAATTATAGCTAGAATACTAAATACCCAAAAAAAAAAACTAAAAAATAAAAATAAAAATAAAACAAAAATAAAATCTGCTATAATCAACCAAGAAATCCCCTCTTTAATCCCTTCCCATCATAGTTCAACAAACACTTCAAATTAGCTAATTCCCTTTGGCCCTTCTTCACCTTAGATTTGCCATCATCATCAAGCCTAACTTCATTTCCTCCTTGATCTAACAACATGAGAAAGTCGTCCAACAAACTCTTAAGTTTAAATGGAGTGGGAAAAATTCCATCCTTAACCTTTTGTTCATCTTTAGGGGCATCATCTTCAAACATATTAGTTGCCTTTAAGCCTTCTACAAAAAGGAGGTGGCGAAGCGATCAATAAAAGAATCAAAGGAAAATTCGTACTGATCCCAAATATGATCCAAAAGTAGACCCCTTTCACATTTTAAATCACTACTCCCTATGCTATCCTCATCCAAAATATCTCCCCATCTCTTGCTACCCTTACTCAATTAGGCCCTCTCACCATCCACTATAATTAGAACACCTTTCGAATCCCTTTTGATAATTTTGTGTTTTCTCACTAGAAAAAGGTGTTCTAAGTACCATGCCTTCCTACTTCCATCACCTGCTTTTTACTATTATCAAAGCACCCCTCCCCATGACCGCCAAGCATGTCATTCAAAGAGGAGCACAACTTAGGGCTGATCGGAACACCTTGTACCTCATTCAAAGATAAGCTCCGTTCATCTTGCTTCTACTCTAAAGGATGCTGAACTACTATAACTTCACAAGTCTTACGCAGAAGGGCTTCCTTATGGCTAGGGACTTGTAGATACTTGTAGGCCTGCCCATTTAATTGGCACGTCTGCTCATAACCAGTAGAAATTTTCTCAATACCCAAGCCCAATTTTTAAGTCATAAGACTACTCTTGGGCCTTCTTAACCAACAAAACTCGCCCAGGTCTATATTGATCGACAATAAGCCAGCCCAACCCACTCAATCTTCGTCATCCCATCATCTATGCAAGAAACCCTAGCTGACTCTAATCTCAATTGCTCAACCAATAATGTTACCCTTAACGCCGTCAATTGTTTGTGCATAGTTGACTGAATTATTCTCTCTTGCATTCTTCCCCCGCAACAAGCACAAACCCCCTCCTGCACACACTTAGAATTTGATCAACTCCCACCATCACCTACACTCCCAGAAATGATCAAACTCCATGAGCGATTTTCATAAATCTTCTTATTATTTGCTTCATTAGAGCCTAAACAACAAGAGCTCTCAAAACAATGAAAGCATCCCCAAATCGAGACCACCCATCATCCCCTTTCAGCCCTTCAAGAGCAAAAATAGAATACCTACCCTCCATCCATGCCCTCTTTCCATGAACTTCCTTGCCCTAGTTGCACGAATCCCCATCCAGTAATCAACTAGCCCACCCAAAATCTTCAAAAGCCCTTACACAACCTACCAACAAAAGATGAGAACCCTTGTGAAAACCATGAAGTTGTAGCTAAAGAGAGTCGTACCCACCGATTGCACTTCTTATTCTTCTCAAAAAACAAACAAAGCTCCAACCTTCCCTACCTTATCCAATCTTAGATCGAAGGACTTTGATCTAAATTGAACCAACCCCCACCATCAAATCATACTAGCATCATGATCTCAAATGAAAGAGAGATGTGCGATGAGAGGACTTTGTGCGAGAGAGAAAACCATTGCGAGTCCTAGTTTCTAATCCTATTCAATTTCCATACGTCAATATACACTAGAAAAGGCAGTAACAATCTTCACATCTTGCCCCCCAAGGGTGGCTTAGGTGGTAAACTCAAGGCTCTCCTGGTTAAACAACCATGGTTCGAATCTTGGGAGCTATAGCTTTCCATTCGACATAATACCTTGGTTTTTAAGTGAAGAAGGGTAGAGGGGCGGGCCCATTATCCTGGTGGATTAATCAAGTGTCCAAAGGGCCTCGGACACCATCGTTTGAAAAAAAAAACAATCTTCACATCCCACCATTCACCTATAGTTTCCAACCTCTCCTTATATTACAAACAACATTAAAATCAACCACCACCACCCACTGTTGGTTACAAAGACCAAACATGCTAGCCAATTCTTCAAAAAAATAAAAAACCCTATTTTGCTGGGAAAAAATGGTACGGTCATAAATAGAAGTAAACAACCATTCCCCAACTCCAATTATATCTAACAAGAAATAGGGAAATAGAACCAAGTAAACAATCCTTCAACAAACAAATTTTAGTGTCCCAAGCCACTAATGACCCCCTGAGACCCATACTAAGGGGAAACTGCCCACTCCGTAGACCTCGAATCCCAAATACTCCGAAAAAGATGGGGCTAATGTCCTCTAATTTGGTTTCCTAGAGAAATAAAATATTGGGGCCAATTTTGTTAATGAAATGTCTAACAAACCTCCTTCACCAAAACCCCCCCTAAACCCCTAATGTTATAAGAAAGGATCTTTATTTAGTGTCAGCTATGACACATGAGATCCCCCCCCCCCCCCCCCAAAAAACATTGTTATAGTGAACAAGGACGTTAATCTTCCAATTCCCTAACCAATTTTTTGCTTTTTCCTCTCCCCAACCCCCTCCAAACACAGACTGAACTCCTGCCCACCTAGGCACACCAACTTAAGACCTAAATCATTCAAAAGAACCAAGGCATCCTCATTTTCTCTCACCCCCAAAAAGGCTTATGGTACTAGGCATCCCCCCTAACCATTGGTTCCTTATGAGATAAATATAATTCAGAAATGGTATGAATAGACCCAAGAATGGAAGGTTTACCTTTAGTACCTTCATGTTGAAAATCCTTATTCAAGGCTTCAGTTTTTGAATGAGTTTGAGGAGATTATTCAAGGGAGGAGGTCAGTTGGCATACACACACAAAAACAAACAAACAAACAAACAAACAAAACAAAATAAAACAAGACTAAAGTGGGTTAGGGGATTGTAAAACTAACTAAGCTCTTCCATAGGTTGGCCAATGGTAGGAGGAGGATGAGTTTGGAGGATGTTACTAGACTAATGATTAATGGGTTAGATTGGCTTTTCTAAAGCTTAGTGCTCTAAGGTTAGAAACAGACTTTATTAAGCTTCTTCCCACAAACTTGTCTACTGTGGTAGTACATTGCTGTCTACTTGTGTCAGGGCAAGAATTAGGTGCCAAAGTGGTAGAGGAGCAGCAGCTAGGGGAAGATGGCTTGGTCTTGAGTTTGACGGTAAGATTTTATGGAGTGCACCAGGTACATTATCTTTAATTTCAATTTGAGCCAAATGTTAAATGTTTCACCTTTTATTAAGGCTCATAGTTAAATGGCAATAATGCTCAACAGGGTTTTAAGGCCCTGCACCCTTCGGACTCTGTTGCAAGTAATGGGGTAGGCCATTCAAGGAAAGAGCACAGCATTGTCAATGAGCAGGAAGAAACAAGGACTACAGGCAGAGGGGTCTTTATGCATTCGCTAATAGGGCTGCTGCACAGGAGGAGAAGAAGAGATTTCATTGATCAATTGTTTCTGCTTCTTAGGTGAAAGGTTATTCTCCAATAGAATTTCTTGAAAATCATAGGGTTGATTAAGTGGAGCAGGAGCACAGCTATCATTGGGAGTCCAACACTCTTTTAAAGCTGACAGTCAGGAAGCTCTGATTTTTCAGCTAATAAATCAGAGTCATTGTGATCTTATGTTTTTTTTTTTTTTTTTTTTTTTTGTGGACTCCTTTCCCCATCAGGTTGTACCTCCTTTTTTCCCTACCTAACATACTTCCTTTTATTATCAGAAAATAAATAAATCTGAGTCACTATCTGGAGACGGAAGGATTCATGCTGTGAAGGTGTCTAGAAATCATCTTTCGATGGTTGTTTTTGGGAATTTACTTAAGGATCAGAGAAGTCAGAATCGCAATCACAAGTTATGTATGAGATGTTATGATGACATATGTAGATGCATTCTAATGCAGGAAATAATGATGACGATTAGTCTCTTGGTGCTGGAATGAAATCCAACAAGTCTTGAGTCTATTATGGTTTATAATTGTAAATAATGGTGGAGATAAGTCTTTCAGTGCTGGAAAGAAATCTAATTAGTCTGAGTCTACTATGGTTTATAATTGTAGGGTAACAATGCAGGCAGGGATTGAAAGGAGAAATTTTTTTAATGAGATTAAATTAACTCTGATGTGCAAGTGAAAAAATCTTTGAAAATAAATACTGATGGTAGTTTTTGCATGAAGGAAATTCCAAATGATTTGAACAGAGAATCAGATGAGAAGAATAGTGAGGGAGCTTATCTTAAGGTAAAAAGAAATGGAAAAATAAGTTCAATAATGAGGCCAAAAGTGAACTATGACAAGCTGGGATGGTACTCTTGACTTGAGAGAAGCTGGGAGCATCCAGGTTGGTAATTTGATCTTTATAGGAAATTAATATCTAGGATTTTGAGAGGACTTAATGGCAAAACAAAAAGATCCATAATCACCGCATTCTACTTTTTTGATGTTGGAGGCCACTCTAAAAAAATTGTGAAAGACCATTTGAGAGATTTGAGGAGTTAGATCCTCATTTCAAAAACAAACTTCTACCATGGAATGGAATGCCATATAAGATTGATTGGGAAAATGCTTGAAGGTTGGTGGATTTTTTGAAACACTTTTATGAACTCACACTGCAAGTTACAAGCTTTTTTATGTGACATCCAACAATTTTTTCATGAAATTAGTGAACCTACTAGTACATTACAAGAATGGAAAAAGAGTGAGCAAATTGGATTGAGGTTAAAGGCTATGAAAATGAAGGGAAAATAACAAGTATTTTGGGGAACATAATGAAGATTAATATGTTAATTTATGTTGTGGTGCTTCTTGACCCACAGCACAAGTTAAAGTATGTCAAGTTTGCACTTTCAAGAATGTATGAAGGTGATTCGGGTATATCCATGTGGAAAAGAGTGAGTAATGCTATATGAGAATTGTCCAATGCATATAAGAATAGTATGCAATCTCGATGTGGGCAATCAAATTAGAAAATCCAAAATTCAAGAGAGAGAGAGAGAGAACCACAACAAAAGGTAAAACTACAATTGAAATCTTCATATAAGAAGTGATAGCGGTAGGGGGGATGTCAAATCAAAGTTAGGCAGGTATTTACATGAAGACGCCGAAAAGGATGAAGACGCATTTGATATTTTAGGATGGTGGAAGCTTAATAGCCTAAGATTTCCTATCTTATCAGAAGGGGCCC
Source organism: Malania oleifera (assembly GCF_029873635.1). NCBI lineage: Eukaryota > Viridiplantae > Streptophyta > Magnoliopsida > Santalales > Ximeniaceae > Malania > Malania oleifera. Next base: position 51,852,255 of record NC_080421.1, on the reverse strand, counting down.
AAGATGAGTTTGCAGTTCCCATCTCCACAGTTTCTTATGAATCTGCAGTTAGTGCGGGCTGCACATTCTTGATGCATTTAGGAGTTCTTTGACTACTAAGATAGTACAAGCCCTTCTATGTGCTCAAGATTGGCAGACCTACGAAATAGAGTTAGCGTGGAAGAAGACTAGAAAAAGCTCAAAAAGATTGAGAATGGTAACTTTTTATTCTTTTGTGTTTTTCATGGGATATTCTGGAATATTCCCCTGGTTAGGAATGCCCTAGGGAAATTGATAATTTGACAGAATTCTACAGCAGCCTTTATGAAATTCAACACCAGAACACAGAAAATAAGCCCAAGTGAACCTTGGGTAAAGATGAGAAATTTATAGTCAGATACTACCATAAACATCTCAACTCTCGAACAGAAAACAACAGCAATTTCCATTGGAAACTATTTGAAAAACTGCAAGCCCCACAAAGGTTGTTTTGTTCATATGCCTCACGAGACTTCGTACCGTTGAAAACCACCATAGAAAAGGTTTGCCTCTCATTAATAGGTGCTACTTATGTCTGGATCAGGCAGATTCAGTTGAGGACATTTTTTTACACTGGTCCTGGACTAAAGTTTAACTTGGGCTAGCAGAAGTGGGACACAGCCGGAACCATGGAGGGTGAAGTATGGACTTCAAAAGGTATCCCATTCCAGTAAGAAAAGAAGGAAAGCTCTTTCCCTCAAGCCCCTGGCCATTTTTTGATCAGTGTGGAGAGAAAGAAAAAGGAGAGCTTTTGAAGGATCAGCTTCACCTCTTCATGTGGTCAAAGATCATTGGATAACAATGGTAGCTGATTGGCATAGGGGGCTGGTAGTAAGGGACATTAGTGTAATCCTTGATTGCTTGATACCTTAAACTGAGGGAATGTTCAAAGTACTTCTATTGCTGTACTTTCTTGTATTAAGGCGGCGTCCCCGTAATACCCTTACATAAACTTTCTTTGCTGAACAAAAAAGAACAAAAAAACTCCAGACCCTGACATCATCACAATGGGAATAAGGAAGCTCTCCAACAAAGTAATAATTAAGGAAAGCTCCTCTGCTCCCCACCACTAAGATTCCTTCAAAAATAAAATGTTAAAATCAAAAATGGAAAAGAAAAATAAAAAAATGACAGGTGCATTATGACGCAAGGAAGACAAAAGAGAGGAGCAAAAAATGCAACAGAAAAACTCTCCAAGCCAAAGATTCTCCAGGAGAAGAACCCAACACCATCTCCTACATTAATTTAGAACAAAGAAAGAGAAGCGGAGATACCTGCAAAAAGAATTTCCATGGGCTTCCATGTGTAACTCTTAATTCAAAAATTAAAATCCCACCCATCTGCTTGCAAGCCAGATTTACTCAAGTATTAATTTCTTTATGCCAAATTGGACTTGAAAACATCTTGGCCATTTATCCACAACAGCAATGCTTTTAGACACCAAATTACCAAGATCCAATCTCAGACCTACCAATAACTCCCCAATTCAAATATCACAAGATGATCCCTCGTCTCACCCACTCTTGACCAAAGAAAACCTTCATAATCCTCTCCAAGACATAGTTGCAAGTTGCAACCATGGTCTTAAATTTCTGCAAAATTGTTGAAATTGCCGCTTTCCACCACCCTTGAAATTGAAATGGCAGTTGATTTTCGTCTTGCAAAGTTTCCATCAAAACTTCCACGAATCATACAAAATTTATTGAAATCTCGAAATTTTAGCAAAATTTACTATAAAATAAAATTTCCTCAAATTGAAACCCAAATTGAAATTTATCTCTTAATTATTTTTTTTTTATTGAAAATTTGAAACTAAAGATTCTTGCAAGAAGGATATGACTGATAGCTTTCACACTATCGAAATTGTATGGAAAATTAAAGTTATATACAAGCTACAACATTTTATTTTGTTGATTATGTATATTTTATTGGTATTTGTATAATAAATAATATTTAACTAATTTATGGATATCATTAGTTTAATTGAATATGTTTTATAAGATTACCATATTAAACTTATTGCACCTTATACACCACATCCATGTCATTGATGTATTTTATTTATATTACTTTAGTTATAAATCTTGCATTATTATGTTAATTGACAAGTTCTGAAGTTCGATAAAAGAATACCACGCTTTACTAGTAATTTCCATCATTTTTTAAAATCAAAATCAACATCAATATTGAAATTTCCATCGAAATTTCTGCATTTTTGTAGCCTTGAAATTTTAGTTGAAATCAAAATAAGACCTTGGTTGCAACCATCTGAATCGTGATTCCATGGAAGAAAAGCCTGGATTCAAGAAGCACAACTCCCGAGGGAAAAAGAGCGCCCCTCCATCCTGAAACCTTAGCAACCATAGGATCTCAGAATCTCACTAAGCAAGGACTTACCACCTAAAGGAACTCCTATAAGTCAGAAGCCACTGTAAAATAAGTGTAGCATATCTAGAAATCACCCCTACACATAAATTAATAGCACTGAGAACATGCATGCTCACATTAATCTCAAGCCCCAAAAACTAGCTTAAAATCTGCAGAATATCTTAAATTACAGGAGGACAACCAATCAACAGACTTGAATAAAATAGTGCAATCTGCAAGTGCAGAACAACTGCAGCATCCTTCCCCACTATAATACCCTAAAAGAAAACTCTATTAACAACCCTCTCGATCATCCTAGTTAAACCATCCACAACCACAACAAAAAGAAAAGGATATAATGAATCCCCTAGTGTCACCCCCATAGAAGTCGAAAACCAACTCTCAGGTTTTAATTTAATAATTAGAGAAAAGAAAGTAGTGGAAAAATGGCCCCTAATCCACTATCATAAGCCTTCCTAATTCTACCTTAAACCCTAAACCTTTCGTCTTATTCCTCCTAGCAGCATCAACACCATTGGCCACAAAGACAGCATCTAAAATCTGTCCCCATCAAAAAATGCAGAATCAGAGTAAGAAACATTATCACCTAACAGATAACACCTCCCCAAGCCTATCAGCAAGTAACTATCTATACAAGCTCATGGTCAAATTAATAGGTCAAAAATCATTAACCATAAAAGAATGATCCTTTTTTTTTTTTCCGTTTTCTTTTTTCCAAGGTAAGGAAGACAAGTTCATACTATTGGAATCGCACCTTCTAGTGGAGAATGCCTGAAGCACTTTCATCAAAACAATTTTAACCACAACCCAACACCACTGAAAGAAAGCTACGTTAAACCCATCCAGCCTCAAGGTTTTCTACCTGCCCATGCCAAACATCGTGTCCTTAATCACCTCCTCAAAAGACTTCTTCAACCACTCCAACTGATCACACAAAATAGATCACCTACCCAACTCACCCCCCCCCCCCTCCAAAAAAAACACATAGTAGATATTTATCTTCCTCCAAATAAATATTCCTTTTTCTTTTTCTTTTAACAAATTTCTTTTCTTATAGAGAAAAAAAAATGCTCTATGGTCAGAATGGACTCTTGAGGAGAAGGGGGACATGGCTCCAAGGCCTAATAATTTTACTATGACTTTCTTTCAAGGATACTAGGATATGATGAAGTGTGATCTTATGGAGTGTTTAACAAATTCGACCGCAATGGCGGGATGGGAAAGAACATTAATCCCACATTTACTACTCTCTTCAAAGAAAAATTGATCTATCTATCAAGACTATGGACTTTAGGCCTATTAGCTTCATTAATATTGTCTTCTAAGAGACAGTGTTGCTCTTGCTCAAATTGCTTTTATTGGAGAGTGCTGGATTTTAGATGCATTGGTAGCCAATAAGGCGAGAAGGCAGGTATAGTTTTGAAACTAGATTTTGAAAAGGCCTACAATTGAGTTCATTGGAAGTTTCATAATACAGTGATAGAGAGAAAAGGTCTAAGGAGTAGGTGGAGGAGGTGAATTAAAGGTCCATTGTCTACCATAACTTTTTGTCATAGTAGAGGAAGAGAGACCAGATATTAGTTTAGAGCTTCCAGGGGTGTTAGGTGGGGAAACCTTTACTATAGTTCTGGATGTATCGGGCAGACTGATAGATAGAGGGATGGTTGGCATTTTCTAGAAGGGATAAGTGGGACTTAGATGATGTGTGTATCTCTCACTCATAGTTTGCCGGCGAGATCCTTTTTTCTGTGTGTGTTGAGAGAATATAGATAGTTTCTCTTATGTGTTGACTATCTTGAAACTTTTTTAAAAGGTTTCTAGGTTGAGAATTAATTTTACCGAGAGTGGAATTTTAAGTATTTATGTTGACTCTAATGTACCTTCCCATTATGTGGCAGTGGCAGGGCATGGCATTCTGAACTAGCCTTTTATGTATTTAGGCATTCCTTTAGGTGGTAATCCTACAATTGTTTCCTTTTACATCCCATTAGTTGAGAAGGTATCCAGGAGGCTGGATGGAACCGCCTCTTTAGTGCGATTGGATCACTAAAATCAAGCTTGTCCTTCTTCTACCTTGTATTATTTATCCTTGTTTAAGATTCCATTCTCTAGAGTCTTGTAAATTTAAAAAAGGAGATGAGGGATCTTATATTATTGGGACCTTGGAATTCGATGAGGGATCTTATATTATTGGGACCTTGGAATTCTAAAGAAACCACATTGTTCACTAGGAGATTGTCTATAACCCAGAGAGCAATGGGGACTCGGGCCTGAGTAATTTGGTATCTGAAAACATCTCTTTAGTGGGAAGTGGTTATGGCTGTTACTTTTAGAGCTCAATTCTTTGCAGCATAAGCTAATTTCCTGAAAATATAGGCTAGAACAGAATGACTGGGATTCTAGATCTGGTACTATTAAGTATGTGAGCCCCAGGAAATTTTTCTTAAGCCTCTCAATTATTTTGTTTCACATTGAGTTGTAAAATTTGAAAAGGTGTTAAGGGTTCCCTGGGAGGATTTTTGGGTTAGAGATGCTCCTCTTGTTTAGGTCTTTCCCACCATCTTTATCTTCTCTGTGTTTTTCATTTTTCTCCTATTTTAGACTTCTCCAATGATCACAGAAATTTGAATTCTTGAAATTTTCATTTTGCCAGAAACATGAAAAAGAGGAACATGCTATTTTGTTTTTAAACTTCCCTTGATTCCCTTCGTATTTGTACAGGGAGTGATTGTAGTAAATGGGTCTTGAACTCTTTTGGAACTTCTCTTAGGAATCTTTCTTTGCTCATTTAGTTCATAATCACAATGATATTTCTTCCATCTTAAATCTTTCACTTGAAAATCTAAGTTCCCCTCCAAAACCAAGGCTTTTTCCCGTGGTCTATGAGCCTTGAAAGAATAATACCGATAATCTTTTATTGGAAAAAAAAAATTAGATAAAACCCTACCTTGTGTCATGTGTGGGAGTAGCTCTGAGAATGTTCTCATTTGTTTCTACACTGTTCATTTGGATGGGGGTTGTGAAATAACTATGTGGAGTTCTTGGTGAAGTGTGGGTAGGTGCAAATTCGGTTAAGGAGCTCTTGATTATTTCTTTGGTTGGTTTTGGGAAGGATAAGGAAGTTGAGAGGCTGAGTAAGTGTGCTCTTTGTTCCATGTTATGAGGAATTTGGTTGGAGGAATGCTATAATTTTTTTTTTTCTGGGAAGTCTTAATATAGTACTTTGTTTATTAAAAAAAAAACACAGCCTTGATGTGACAACCCCACCTCCCAAAACAATCTTTCTTCCAGAAAAAATTTGAAACTAAACACTAAAAAAAAAAAAGACCAAGCAAGCGTCATACAAGACATAGGATCCAAAAAGCATAACAAGAATCTAGTTGCAGGAACTGGCAAATGCCTGCTTCCAATTCTACCTTGCATATGGGTCGTTGCGGATCCCGCAAATTAACAAGCAAGTTGTCACATTTTAGATCAAAATGGACAATATTTTTTGAGTGCAAATATTCCATGCCAAAAGCAGCATCCATGGCAATCATAAGCTTTCTGCGACGATCCAGTGATCTGCAAAATGATCCACAACATTATTAATTACTAGAAGGGGTAAACACATGCTAAGAAGAACAATATTAATTACCTATCCTTCCGGAGCAGGACATGCCTAAGGGACCCGTTCACCATAAATTCAGTTACAGTCGCCAATGTTCCTCCAGCCCCATCTGGAACCACCCCATAAAATGCCACCACATTTGGATGATGGAGATTTGAAAGGATGTGTGCCTCTCTCCAGAAGTCTTTGGTCTGTAATGGACAAAAGAAATGTCATTTTCATGCATAGCCCACATTGGCTTATGAGAACTTATTTTAAGAAAAAACATATTCAGTCCACTTTAGGCCTGCTAGGCCTGGGCTACAACATCAGGAGGTAGCCCATCTCTCATCCCATACCCCTTCCCGCCACGCCCAAGGTTACATTGGAATCCCAAACAGTTGGCATATGAGAACTTATGAACAAGATTTTTCTTCCATTTGAATAAACAGAATTTGTTAAAAATGCCAACAGAGCATAGGATGCATACAAGAAGGTAGACCGGGGGGAAAAAAAGCCACAAGAAAGAAAAGAAAAAGAAATAGAAAAAGAAAGGAAAAGGAAACAGAAAACAGCTACAGCTCTGAAAATTCACAGCATCTAAAAACTCGAAAATTACCCGTTGAAGCAAAAGGAAAAATGTAGACACCTATAGAATAAAAGTCCGGAAAAGAGTTCTCTTAATTGTTACACAATTTGCTCCTGATCTTGGAACACATAACAATTTTGCTCAGCCCAAATACACTACATTATACATCTTGGAATACCATATCAACAAATCCAACCTGAGCCCTCCTACCATGCCAATAAACTACCAGCCCCAACACTGCCCGAACTTCCTAGGCATCAACCATGAAGTCGAAAATAAAGGGAAACACCACTCCCATAATCTCCTAGCACCCAGCAATGAAGAAACAGAAGACCTACTCACCTCCCATCAAAGTTACACACAACACCAATTAACAATTAAGTTACTCAATTTCCTCAGATTATCAAGAGTCAAAATATGATATAGAACTGCTTTCCACAGAAAAAAGTTTTAAATACCAAAAAAAATCAACATCACAAGGTATTATAGACCACTGAAAACTCCTCCACAGAAAATTAACACCCTGACACAGAAGCTTTTCACTGAGAACACGCCACTCTCACTTGGTCTCCAGAACAAAAATTTCTCCCCGTTGCAGTCCACACTGCAAACAAGCAAACTCATCCTGCCCTTTCCAATACAACTAGCTGCGTTAGGATGTTTATCCCCAGCAATCAAGTATAAATCAGGAAAAACATCTTTCAAGTGAGTCTACATACAACAAACATCACCTCAAAAAGAAACAATAACACCTAAACCCAACCCTAAAAGTGAGGGATTTCATAAACAAATCTCATCCACAATCCAATGCCGTGAGAACCACTAGCCAGAAATGACACATAACCACCCCTCTCTTCACCATTTTCCAAAGCCACAAATCTTCGCCATAGACTAGATTATATAGCAGATCCACAAAATCATTTCACAAATAAGGATATATTAAAATTTCACAAAGTTAGATCCCCCAGTCCACCTTGATCTAAAGGTCTACAAATATCCCCCAATTCACCAGGCCAAATTTGCTTTCTTCATCTTCTCATCCCATCACTTTGTGACTAATCATATCTTCAAGCCCCTTAAGCAGGAATATAAAAGGAGACTATAAATAAGTTGGCAGACTACCCAAAGGTAAAAAACAAGATAAATAGTTGGCCTTACAATACAAACCATTAGAAGAACATTTATCTCATTCACTTCTCTCACCACGGCCAGCCTGGATATACAATACAAATAATGAAGCAGCTCATCTACAAACAATAGATGGAGGATGCTAAGCTAAATGCCAGCTGTAAAGACGAAACTTCGGATGAAACTTTAACTATCATACATACAACTTAAAGCTTCTATAAGAATTATGAATAGAAAAAAAAGAGCTAGTTTCCTTGTCTGACTGTCCGAGAGTCTGAGACCAGTGGAATTACTGAAAAATGACTGCTATTGACCAACACAGTGAACTTCACAAAGGGGTGTACATATGAATCCAAGGACTCCATTTTCTTACAAAACCCATTTTCCAACAAACACAGCAAAAACTCCCAGTTAACATGACCATATGAATTCCCAATATCCAATCTACAAATGAGACCCGAAGCAGACATAGGTATGCAAATATGAGTCAACACACTTGTTGGCAATAATAACCAAATCTATAGTCAATCACCAAATAGAAATTCAAAAGTAACTTCTCGAATCCTAGCCTTAACCTTCTAGTTAATCCTCAGCTAACACTATGTAAACTCCTCCCAACAAACTAATAAGATGAAAATCTTAAATGCCAGAAAAAGTGGTTTTTCTTTGGGATAATGCAATGAAAGAAGCATTAAAACTAGGCTCAAAATGTTTGCAGTCATGAAATATATGCGCAGCAGCCACAAAATCAGAAAACAGTAATGTGCCAATAATTGTAACATTTCAAATCAGGGAAGGTTCAAGTACATATATTTCCAGACCATATTGCTTACAGCACGCAGTTATGAAATAAATGCATAGCAGCCACAAAATCAGAAAATACTAATGTGCCAATAATTGTAACATTTCAAATAATGAAAGGTTCAAGTGCATATATTTCCAGACCATATTGCTTACAGCACCTTATATTTCCTTCTGGGTACATTTTAGCCAATTTACACTCTAAACATACAGTTATTATCCTAGAATCTATGCCTTTGCAGAGCATTCACGCAGATTCAGTTCCTAGAGAAGAATGTGGGCATGCCATAAACATATTGAAATCATTACAGAATGATCAAAAAGAATACAAAAAATGAAAGAACTGCAGGAAACCTACTAATCGTTCTTGCTCTGATGATATCCCTGCAAAGCAACTCTTTTTTATTCTCTTAATAGCAACATCTGTTCCCCTCCATTTCCCATAATAAACAGTTCCATATGTACCAGATCCCAACTCTCGTAGTTCTTCAAGATCAGCATTCTTGATAATCTGTACATCAGCATCTGAAATAATCAGTTAAAAAGAGGGGCTGGGCTGGATTTTAAAAAAAAAATCAAATAAAAAATAAAAATAACAAGACTTGAATGGAACTCATATGTAGATCAATGTGTAAAATAACAATGTACATGTCCACCATCAATTGTAAAAGATCCCATCACCAAGGAAGGCCTCATATAAATAGTAAAACAACTGTATCTAGGGTGTACCAAAAAGGTCAAAAAAGTTTGTGGGGAATGACATTAACTCAATCTTTCCTTTTCATTCTTAATCAGTTCTTAATACTTGACATATTTCTTTATTAACAAGAACTTTTTTTATCCCATTTTCTTGTTCCACGGGACATGAGTAAAAAGGCAACTTTGGGGAAATTGTTTCTGCTTTAGCTAGGAAAAATGAAAATAGCAGCATAAATGCATTTGCAAAATGGCAACAGCATCACCATCAAAGCTCTTCCCAACTATTTGGGTTGGTTATAAACGTTGTTTTCCCCCACTCCATTGAGATTAAGGTTATTCTTTTTATTATATCATCTTTTCCTCCTGCCTAAGGTGCCCTCCACATTAATCAAATAACTCCCAATGGTGCATCTAGTGGCTTCTGTTGCAGAAATCTAAACCACATATGATTTTCACTGACCTTGTTGAACTAATGCAACCTCTAATCTTTCCCCTGTATGCATTTATTGAAGCTCTTTTTGAAAAATTGTGGTGCATATGTCACTGAAAGCAGAAACTTTCTAGTAACAATAAAATGTTGCTCTCTTTGTGTTCAAGAATGAGGATCCACCAACAACTCGGAAGTCAGAACAACCCAACAACAAGAAAGAGTTTGCCACATTTTGCTTTTTTGCATCCTTGAATAAATTAGATAGTAACCCATGTGATGCATGGGAATTTAAATTTTATAGATTCAATGAATGAAAACACGCACGCACCCACACACATATATTAAATTAATTGTTAAGGCTGTTGGTCCACAAGCTAACGTTAATCAAATAACTCCCACAGGTGAATCTAATGGCCTCTGTAGAAGATGTCTGAACCATATATGATTTTCCCTGACCTTGTTGAAGTGATGCAACGTCTAATCTTTCCCTGTATGCATTTATTGAAGCTCTTTCTGTAAAATTGTGTTCCAATATGTCACTGGAAGCGGAAACTTTCAAATAACAATAAAATGCTGCTCTCTTTATGTTCAAGAATGAGGATCCACCAACAACTCAGAGGTCAGAAAAACTCAACAAGAAGAAAGTGTTTGCCATATTTCTCTTTTTTGCATTCTTTAATAAACTAGATAATAATTCATGCGATGCATGGAAAATTAAATTTTATAGATGATACGAATGAAAACACACAGGCACCCACACACATATATATTAAATTAATTATTAAGGTTCTTGGTCCACAACCTAATAGCTTAAGCTTTTAGGTGAAGTGGTAACCTAACATGGTATCAAAGCTAGTTGCCAAGAGGCTCTAGGTTCTAGTTTTGTTGCCCATGTTTATCATTTGTTTGTTAGGAATTATCTTATTCCTAATAATGGGTTTTGTTCCAAGGTCTTGATTTCGATTTCGACAAAAATTTCAAGGCTACAAAAATATAGAAATTTCAATGGAAATTTCAATATCGATGTCGATTTCAATTCCAATTTTAAAAAATGATGGAAATTACTAGTAAAGCATGGAATTCTTTTATCAAACTTCGGAAATTGTCAATAAACATAATAATGCAAGATTTGTAATTAAAATATTACAAATAAAATACATCAATGATGTATGTAGTGTATAAGGCACAATAATTGCGACAAAGTAATCTTATTAGACATATTCAATTAAAGAAAATGAAACCATAAATTATTTAAATATTATTTATTATATAGATACCAAAAAAATAAATATAATTGACCAAATAAAATGTTGTAGCTAGTATATAACTTTAATTTTCCATACAATTTCAAAAGTATGAAAAATATCATTCATAACCGTCTTGCAAGAATCTTTAGCTTCAAATTCTCAATACAACAACAACAACAACAAGCCTAAAGTCCCACTAGGTGGGGTCGGCTACATGGATACTTTTCCATCAATTCACCCGATCAAAAGTGTTTTCCTCTATTAGATTAAGGGCTATTAAATCCTTCCTCACTACCTCATTCCAAGATATTTTAGGCTTCACCCCTACCCCTTTTCATGTCAAACACAATAACTAACACACTCCTCCTTATAGGTGCTCTAATAGGCCTATGTTTCAAATGCCCAAACCATCTAAGTTGCTCATCCCTTATCTTATTTTCAACCAGTGCTATGCCTAAAGTATTACTTAAGTGTTCATTTCTTACTTTATTTTTTAATGTTAAACCACTCATCCACCTTAACATTCGCATCTCGGCAATTTTTTGTACCTGTTTCATTAGTTGTCCAACATTTTGAACAATAAAGCATAGCTGGCCTTATCGCAGTCTTATAAAACTTTCCTTTTAATTTTAAGGGTATTCTACGATCACACAAGACACCCGACACACTCCTCCATTTTACCGAACCTTTTTAATTCTATGTACTACATCTTCTTCAACTCCTTTAGCCTGCATAATGGATCCAAGATATCTAAATCTATCAATGCTATTAACCTCTTGATTATCAAGTTTAATCTTCTCTCTAATGCTACTCATTACATTACGGAAATTACATTTCATATATTCTGTCTTATTCCTACTTATCTTGAATCTTGAACCTTTTAGACTCTAATGTGACTCTCCAAAGTTCTAGCTTAGATTCCACTCCTACTATCATCAATCAACACAATATCATCTTCAAACAACATACACCAAGGGATCTCACTTTGGATATTCTTAGTTCATCAATTACTAAAGTAAAAAGATAAGGACCCAAAGTAGAACCTTGATGTACACCTATTGTGATTGGAAAATCTCTAGATTCACCTCCTACAGTCCTAACACTAGTCACTTGACCTCTGTATAACTACTACAAACTCCTTTCTTTTCTAAGACCCACTAAAGAATTTCCCTGGGTATTCTATCATAAGCTTTTTCTAAGTCAATAAAAAACATATGCAAGTTCCTCTTCTTTTCCCTAAACTTTTCCATTAAACTTCTTAAAAGATAAATAACTTCTGTTGAAGATCTCCCAAGCATAAAACCAAATTGATTTTTTGAAATCTTTGTTTTTAATCATATTCTAGGGTACACAAGTACTAATGTACTTTTCCCCCATTCTTCTGGCATTTTCTAGGTTTTTATAATAGTGTTGAATAGATTAGTTAACCAAACATTCCTTTTTCCCCAAAACATTTCCAAACTTCAATTGGTATCCTATTTGGTCCTATAAACTTCCCATTTTTCATCTTTTTTAATGCCATCTCAACTGCACGGTCTCTAATTTTGCAAATAAACCTTCTATTTTTAGTCTTCCCCTCATTTGTCACTTCCAAGTTCAATCTTTTCTTTTGGTTTTCATTAAACAACTTATCAAAGTATATCCCTACCACCTCTCTTTTATGTCTTCTTCTCTAATTAAGACATTATCATTCTCGTCCTTTATACATTTTACATCACCTAAATCTTTGCATTTTCTTTCTCTAACTCTAGCAAGTTTATAAATGTCTTTTTCTCCTTCTTTTGTATCTAGTTTAGAACAAAAAGTATCATAAGCTCTATGTTTAGCTTCACAAAGTCTTTTTTGCATTTTTCCTTGTTTCTTTATATTTTACAAGATTTTCTATATTTTTACAATTTTATCGTATTTTATACCAATTTCTTTTTGTCTTAACAGCTTTTAGGACTTCTTGATCCCATCACCAACTTTCTTTACTTCCCGAGTATCTTCGCTTGGACTCACCTAAAACCTCTTTTTCTATCCTTACGATAGAATTTGCCATTTTATTCCAAATAGTATTTGCATCAACCTTATCCCCTACTCTTTGTTCGTTTTATCTTTAAATTTTACTATATTATCTTCTTTTAAGTTCCACCATCTAGTTCTCTTGCATTGATTTATGTTACACATCCATTTTTTAATGTATATCTAAGACTAAGACTCTATGTTCTGTAGCCAAACATTCACCTGGAATCACTTTACAATCCTTACAAGATAGACGATCCCTGTTCTTAGTTAAGAAGAAATCTATTTGGATTTTATTATACCCACTCTTGAAGGGTATTAAGTGTTCTTCTTTTTTTATAAAGCAAGTATTCAACAAAACCAAATCGTAAGGCAAGGCAAAATCAAATATTGTATACCGGCCTCATTTTTATTTCCATATCCATGGTCTCCATGTATCCTCTCATATCCTATATGACTTTCCAACGTGACCATTCAAATCAATCCCTATGAATATCTTTTCAGACATTGGTATCCATTGTAAAACATTATATGTATCTTCCTAAAATTGTCTTTTAACATTTTCTACTAATCCTATTTAGGAAGCATACACACTAATGATGTTCACTATCTCCAAGCCTAAAGCTATCCTGATTTTAATGATCCTATCCCCTATTCTTTTAACATCTACTACATCATCTTTTCGGTCTATCCACAATAATACTCAACTCAATTTTATGTTTCTCTATACTAGTGTACCAAAGTTTAAATCCTGATTTTTTAATTTCTCCAGCTTTCTCTCCTACCCATTTCATCTCTTGAAGACAAATTAAGTTAATTTTCCTCCTAAACATTATTTCCACTATTTCCGTACTTTTTCCCATAAGAGTTCCTAGATTCCAAGTTGCTAATCTAATCTTAGTTTCTTGTGCTAACTTATTTATCCTCTCCCTTTTATATTGACCCGGTCTATTCCCTTGACCTAGGTGAATTTGATAATAATTCATGATAGTAAGATCTGACAAAGTTTTACGCTGGCTGTCAACTACCTAACACAACCCTGTTCCTTTACCCGGGCTTGAGACCAGATGTGTGTACAAAGAATTTTTTCTACACAAGCGAAGTAAATGTTTGCGCTTTTTTTTTTTTTTCTCAAACTTATTTCACATGGAAAATTTTCTAAATCACACCCTACAACTAGTAGAAACCACACACACAATACAATGCATTTTAAAAATAAATAAATAAATAAATTTAAAGCATACAATTTTGGTGTGAATCCAAGCTAGACTAAAATTTAAAAACCATGCAATAGTACTTTTCGAAAAATTTTGTACATTCTAAAACTTGCTAATGAAAAAAATAAAAACACAAAAATGCATATATTAAGTCTACAAATCAAAAACACAAAATCTTCACTACTAAGTACTAACCAACTAATGGAAAATTTATAAATAATAGTAATAAGAAAAGAAATAACAAGAGAGGAGAAGATCTCATCAATGACTGAAATTAAAAAGGAAATGACAACCTCTTAAAAAATCATACAGTAAGTACCCTTTGACGCAAGAAAATTGGTGCTGCTAACAAAAATCAATCGAAGAATATTTAAGCAACGAGGGATTGCAAGAATTCTTCAATCTAAATTCAAGATTCAAATCCCCATAAAATATTTATTGCTTTTTCAGGATTTTAGGGCTGAAGAAACATGAATCCTTGGAATTGTTTTAATCTTTGTAGAAAAGAAAGGAAAAGAAAGGCGGGAAAGGAAGTTTGGAGAGGGGATCTGTTTGGTTGGTGAAAAAACAAAACCAAAACAACAGAATAGAAAAAAGCAAAACGAAAGAAAGAAAACAAAATTCAATCAATGAAGCAACAATGAAAACAAAAGATATAGATCAAAGACTGACCACAACTATCTAATATTTTAAAAAATATTCATGGAAACAAAAATTATCAAGAACACACATAAGTTCACAATAAATCATAATGAACAACTATATAGGGTTTCAAGACATACTCATCATCACATTAAGCCTAAAACCCTTCGAATCAAACAGAAATATGAAATCAAAGAACTGGAGGTTGGATGAAGAAGGAAGCGTACCAGCTGCAAAAACAGGAGACGCAGAACACAAGGCAAAGGAGATTCGCAAGAACTGTTAACCAAACTCAAATTGAACCGAAAGACCCCCGAACTATTGCTTTTCTCTTTTACTTTTCAAAGAACATCGAAAGAATAAGCACAACATATTGGAAAGAACAAAATTTCGGAAGAAGATGTTGCAGAAGAATGCTGGAAGAAGATGATGCACTATCACTTGAATTTTCTTCAATTTTGTTTCAAAAATCTCAAGGGAAAACCCAATTTATTGCAGCTGGAGGCAATTTCTCATGAATTTGGAAGCAGGAAAACAGTCTTGAAATTTCCACTTGCAGATCGCAAGAGTGTAGGGCCTGTGCGCCGCCAGCGATGTGTCTTCGGCGATGGTTCCTTGCCAAAAGAGGCTGTGTCTTAGCCGGAGGACAAGGAAGCTTCGTCGCCAACAGACGGAGGAGGATGCTGCGCTGCCGGCCAAGAGGAGGGAGAAAACGAAAAACGATGTATGGAATTTAGGCATGGTAGAAAAGAGTACATGCAAGGGGTAAATGGGTGTGGATCAGACACAAGGTCTGAATGGGATGACTGATTATGAAGTTTCAAATTTTCCTTAAAGAAAAAGATTAATTAAGAGAGAAATTTCTGTTTGGGTTTCGAATCTCCAGTTTTAAGTTTGAGGAAATTTTATTTTGTAGTTAAAATTTCTCTGATATTTTGAGATTTCAATAAATTTCAGATGATTCATGGAAATTTTGCAAGATTAAAATTGACTGCCATTTCAATTTCGAGGGCGGTGGAAAGTGAACATTTTGATGGAAATTTTGACAATTTCTCAGAAATTAAGACCCTGGTTTTGTTTATCATTTGTTTATCTCTCCATGAACTGTCAGACTGCACGTGCAGGGGAGTGTTAACTGTTGAGGCCTGATATACATTGTTGGCCACAACCTAATAGCTTAAGCTTTTAGGTAAAGTGGTATCTAACATTAATTAAAAAAAAACTCTCAATCATTTTATCAGTATATGCATTTCATCAGAATTAGGAGTGGAAATATGAAACTCTGATTTTAATATAAATTCACTTACACAGCATATTTACGTAAACAAGTGATGTTGAGTATTTTGATGAAATAAATATATTCACAAAGATTCCATTCGTCGATTTGCATAGAATATAATAGAACTAGACAAAAGTCACACAATCAAGAAGCTTCTCAAATATTTGAAATTAATACACACCCATGCGACAAAAACAAAGGAAAATGTAAGAAATTTCGACTTCAATATTAGATATAGTACACTTGGTAAAAGAAGAGCCAAGTGATCAAGTAGAAGTATTAAAGTTCTCCACCCTGCAGTGAAGGAAGAAGTGAGGCTTCAATTCATTGGACTCACAGCACATCACACGCATATCATGGTTGAGGGCCTCTTAGGGCCTTCTAGTGTTTAACAAATCATGTGTGTCAATCCTATTCAGAATCACAATTCAGATAAAAGTCCAAATTTTGAAACGACCTTTGCCTTAGAGATGATGTTGCTCCAAGGGAAGAAACTAAAGGAAGGAGATTTTTTTCATTAGGAAGGAAGAAAGATTCAGTGGTAAAGAGGCCCGATGAATCATTCTCCCAACGTTTCTTGTATTGAACAGAACAAAATGAGCTAGAGCATTAAGTGGTAGCTACGTTATGTTGGTATGTTACAAAGGCACCAAGGGAAGGGGGTATGGTGGGCTTGACAAAGTGGGGTTTGCTGGGCTTGGGCTTAAGCTAGAGAATCCAAGTGATGGGGAGTCGGGGATAACTGCTTCTACTTAGCCTTTCCACCTGACCAAGAGGGCCAAGAGATGGTGGAACAAAATGGGGACCAAAAGAACCAAAATGGTAATAGGGAATAGGCTTGAACAAATAGAGGCCTATTCCGAACTCCTTAAAGCCTCATAAGCTATTGGGCCTGGTGTTAGGAGGCCCAATTTTTGCAAATTTGAATGGGCTGGAGGTGGAGGCCATTTGTTTCTAGTTACTTTCTCCACCATGCTTTTGAATGAGTGTGCAGGGAGCAAACACCTCCGTCCAAGGGCTGATCTGAGCTTTCTTTCTACACCTTGACTCATTCTGGCGAGGCTACTCATAATTGCAGATTCACTGTTATACGAGGAGGTCCAATGATGGGGGCAAGAAATAAAGGACACCGCCGCCAAATGCCTTTTGACTCTCTGGAGACCATATGCAGATGGAGGCAAGGGCTCCAAAGATTTTCCCCCCCTTTCAACTGCCAAAGTCCTAACATGAGGAGAATCCCCAATACAATGCAATTGGCAAGTCAAGTTCAAAGGCCCAGCTCTTCTAGATGATGCTTTTTCCAGCCTTTTGAGTCAAGACCCTCAAGGAAACGAATAAATCTCGCTCCCCCAAAGTTGATGACAGAGAAGGAGATGAAGTGTCCTAAGGCATTCGTCTTGAGTTGAAGCATTAGGGTTTTATCTCCCTTTCTTGTCTTCCGAGTTCCATAACATTCAAGTGGTTGCTACTTGCTCCTTTCTTAGGCTGCCTCTGGAGCAAAGTGCAAACACACACACGCACACACGC
The DNA here is from genome assembly GCF_029873635.1 of Malania oleifera. Classification (NCBI taxonomy): domain Eukaryota; kingdom Viridiplantae; phylum Streptophyta; class Magnoliopsida; order Santalales; family Ximeniaceae; genus Malania; species Malania oleifera. Next base: position 51,834,697 of record NC_080421.1, on the reverse strand, counting down.
ACGCACGCACAAACAAACAAAAAATCACAGGTTGGAAGAGAAATTACCTGTCAAAAGTTGCAAGTGTCACCAAGGTCCCAATGTATTACATGTCCCTCTTCCCTATCCCTAGCTCTGAACTAAAAGACTGGAAAGATATCCAAACATTCCTTTGGGGCAGCACAGGGGATGTTTTTAAGTATCACTTGGTCAAACTCCAACAGCCCTTTCATTCAAGAGGTTTAGGCATCGCTTGTTGGGTTCAGAAAAGCTTACTTGACAAATGACTCTGGAAATTCAAGGAGAAAAAACTCTACATGTAAGTCCTCCAATAGCCCTTTCATTTAAGGGGTTTAGGGATTAGATAGCTTGTTGAGTTCAGCAAAGCTTGCTTGGAAAATGGCTCTGGAGCTTCACAAAGGAGAAAAATCTCAATTGGAGAATGATACTGTGGCAAAATATGGGCTAAAGCATAATGGTCGGATCTACAGAGAAGCTTGTGAGCTAATACGCATGCATGCAGGGACGGGGGTTGGAAGTAGATCCAGAAAGGTGGGGATAATTTCTTCGCTTTAACCAAATTCACTGTGGGTAATGGACATATCAACATCTTCTTGCATGATATTTGGCATGGAACATCACTTCTTTGCACACAATTCCTTGACCTATTCAGCTTGGCACAGGACAGAGATGCATGAGATAGTTTGTTTTATCATCTTTAAAATAATGGAGCCATGCTGGACATACCTGTTGGAAGTGCTAGCAACTACGAACTTGACAAATTTTCTGATTTTCTTGGCAAAATTACAGCATGCCCCCTCTGGCAGCACTTGCTGCACTTCAGATAATCCAAGGTGGACCATTGATAAAAATGGCATTATTTTTCATCAGTACCTACTGTAAGAAGCTACACAAATGATATCAGTCCCACGTTCCCCTAGAAAGGCATTTTGAAGACTCCCACTCCTGCCAAAGTTCCCTTCTTTACATAACCAGCATTGGAAAAAGTTCTTACTATTAACAACCTTCATAAAAGGGACATACCTCCTGTTAATAGGTTTTTCTTGTGTGAGATGATGTTGAATCCGTTCATATCCTCCTCCACTGTTCATGGTCGTGGAGCTCTAGGAATCTAGCTCTGACCAGGCACAGGGGCTTACAGCCAAGCAGTTGAGAAGGAGATTTGGGCCGGGGAGTGAACTTATTCTAGGAAAGAGAAGAGAACAGACACGTCCCTGATTCCTCTCACTATCTTTTCGATCAGGTGGAAAGAAAAGGAACCAAAAGGCTTTCAAGTATTAAAGGTATCTAGCATATACACTAAACCAATTAGTGTGAGTGCTATGGTGATCATAAACAAGGTAGATGACAAACTATCAACAAGGCAAGAACCAACCTTGCAAATTCCTTAATATATGTTAGCAGGAGAAGGTTCATGATGTACCTTTGACCTTTATTCAAGGGTCCAATCCCAGGGATCATGAATTTTAGGATCCAATGACAGAGAAGGTCAGCAGAGGTTAACCAAGGATAAATTACCATAAAACAATCAACTCTCCCATCTGTCTCCCTCATTCTAGCAACAATAGTGCTCTCTTGGGCATTGCAACAACCATTTTCCAACCATATTATCCAAATCAAACCAGCCTCTCCACTTTTGGGAAAATTACAACCTCAAGTATACGAACCCTTTTCATATTTGGATGATCCTAGGAGTTGGGCCCTTCATTCAATCTAATAGAATCCGATTCAATTTGGCAGTGTGATTTGGTTTGGCCAAAAAATACAGTTGGTTTCAAAATCTACTCAATACGTTAAAGTGTTCATTTGATTTTCCATTTTTCTAAAGCTACATGCACGCAAACACAAATGCACACATGTTCATGTGTACCTATGTGCATGCATGCATACACGCATATACACACACACAAACACATACATATGTATGTATTTATGCATGCATGTACATATGTGTGTATGTGTACATTCATGTAAATATATATACATAATATATCATATTTGGGCTCATGTACTAGGCTAAATAATGGCTCAAATTGAATTAGAAACCAAACCATAACATTTCAGTTCAATTTGGTTGGGCTTCTATACTAAAAAACTGCTTGGTTCAGTTCGAAAAATTCTTAAACTGAAAATTTTTGTTTAGTTTCAACATTCCTCCTTACCGCACCAAACCATACCATGCACACCCCTATCATGCAGGACATGTTAGCCCTTCTGTTTATATGATTACTAATATAATAAATACAAGTTTCAAACCATGCAACTTGTAAGAAAATTTAGAATGAATGCTAAGTGGCTAGTTATTAATCTCACTATCCATTGTGAATGCAACATGTGACCAAAAATTGACTAGTCCAAATACAATTGATGTGTCAAAAATACTCCCCTTTTTTTATATATTTTGTGAAAGAAAGCCAACACCAGGCAGCATAATCGAATTACAACCAACATACAATTTGGGGGAGAGAGAGAAAGGACAGGAAGGGGAAGAAGAGGAGGAGATCCAAGGGTGGAAATCACATGTTCACTTTCGATTCAAATTCATCAAAAACCACCTCTTGCATGACTTTCACACACTGTTTATAAGAAAGTCTATGATACAAGAAATTACACAAATACCCCTCAAAATACATCAAATTAGAAACACACCCCAAAATGCGAAAATATTACGAAGACATAGGACAAGAAGCCAAACCATGGGTAAACCCTTCTAGATTAATTCAAAAGAATTGCACCAAGGGATTGTTTGATTAGTTAATAGTTTATTGGGTGTTTATTTTAAATAAATAATAAACTTTTTATATTATAAATTTATAAATGTCCGAAGTGAAAACAAAGGTCTTTTCCCTAAGTTGATTTCCAGTTCTTTAATGCATCTTACAATTAAATTACTAGATAGAATCATTGCTTGTCAAAGAGCAAAGAACGATTATACGTTATCTTGTTCAAATACTGCCCCTCGAGTTCTATATTATGGTACTAGTCATTCAGCTTGGCTTCAGGTTGCACTTTTCTGCATTCAAGGGTTTGATGTCATGTTGCCCCTTTGGAGGAGGGCTTGATAGATTTATTTAAACTTCAACTTTTCAAGCAGTAATTTGGTTTCTATGGGAAAGAGATGCAAAATTGTTTCCAAACTAGCTTACATATTTGAAATATATTAGAAAAAAGAGCAAGAAGGTACAAGTTCATATGGATACTGACGTAATTCTAGCATTCAACAACTATATATATCTGTGTGTGTGTGTGTGTGTATAATGAGTGAAAATTTGGCTTTTTTCTTTCTCGCATAATTCCATTCCTAGTTCTCTCTATAATCTCAACAAACTCAAATTGGTGTTGGAACAAGGGATCTAACTCAATTCTGCTCTCCTTCCCTTTCTCATTCTATTTCTCCTGTTCTTCTGTTATCCTTTCTTTCCCATTTCCTTTTCTTGAATTCCTTTGAGAATTAGTTGTGAAAGATTATCCCAGGATAATATGTTAATTTCAAAACTCATAACTCTTCTACAACAAAATCACAATGGTTTCTGACAATCTTGAACAAAGAAATTCACCGAAAGAAGTGGAATATGAAAACAAAGAGTGGAGGAAGGAAAAAATAAAGAAGAAATAGAAGAAAAAAAAAGTAGATAAAGCAGGTGATATCTTCACAAAGGTCAAGGGAAGGGGTCTGTTTCTGATATGTATAAGAAGCTACACATGATTAATATCCATTCTCCAGTGGGTTTATAACTCATGAGGTTATAAGGCATTAAGTGTATTGCAGTAATTCTAGTTTTAAAGTATTTAATATACATGCAATTAGCAATCTGGACCTAATTTGTATTTTCTCTACCACATACCATATAATAATTCTCTCCATATTCTATATATAAGTAGCAAGCTGGCTCTAATTTGGGTTTTCTCTTTCTCACATTATTGCACACAGTAACTCTTTCCATATACTTTACAAATCTGATGGGAAAGAAACCAATTACCTTTCTGGGGCGGGGAGCTGGGGGTGGGGGTGAGGTGGTGGGAGCCAGTACCTCTTATGAATCTGAAGGCATCCTTTTTGATAAATTTCAAGAGAGTGAGATCAGTTTGATATACTAACTTTAATTCTCTTTTGCTAGGTGATAAATTGATCCACCAACCTACTACAAGAATAGTAAAAGCAACTGCGTTTAGGAGCATGGATTTCAGTCCTTGGATTTGGATGAGTGGATTTGGACAAATTTCAATACAATTTTATATAACATTTTATCCAAATCCAATACAAATTCAAATCAAAGGACTTCTCAAACATAGGGTTAACAATCCACTAGGTATGGGGTTATCTTCAGGGATCACAGGCCACATATTATCTTTATTATTTCTATTAAGTTCATATTATCTCTAGTTTTTAAGGGATAGTGGATAGATACCACTAGAGCAGAATTTGGGGATTTTTATTGTTTTGAAGAAGGTTTCTCAACCAGGCTATCTAACACTGTCATTAATGGTGACACTCCTGTTGTCACTATAAATTAGTTAATTGAGTGGGCCTTGAGAATATGCTCAACCTCACCTGTTAAGATTACTTATCAATATCTCTGCATCTCTACTTTAACAGTAGATCCTTGGACAGTTTTATCTACATTAATGACTTTGTTTTCATTCACTTCTTTCTTTAACTTCATTCTGATTTTATTTTCATTTTTTAAGACATCTTGTCCTTTTCTTCTCTTTTTGATTTTCTTTTGTTCCTTTACCAGACAGCTGCTTTTTCTACAGAAAAAAATATATGTTTCTTCATTTTCCTGGACAAGGCCTGCAATGCCCTAATAATGCATAACCTGCTCTATTTGTTAGCCAGATAACAAAACAGAAAATTCAGCACAGAACCATTTTTAAGAGGTATTTATGCAACAAAACAAAAGGATTCAAACTGAAGAGATATTAAGATACTGGAACCAAACCTGCAACCCATAGATGCCAGCTTCTATTTCTGCTATCATTGCATCACTGATAGATTCATCCTTATCTCTATCATCAGTTTTAGTTTCCTATATAAAACCAGGCAACGGTTGAGAACTGCAATTGCATAGTAAATTTTAAAACCAGCTAAAGACAGTAAATAAAAGTGTTACCTCAAACTCTGGAATAATGCTTTCTGGCTCTGGTGGACTGGGGGATAGAATTTCACCACTTGCATTCGCTACATGTGGGACAACTGTTGTGAACGATCTATTGACAGGAGCCATATTATCAGTCATATCTTCCACAGTGACCACAGACTCCACCTGACTCTTTTCACTACATCTATCTAGGGGCTTTGTTTGGGCCAATAAAATATCTTCTAGCTTTGAATTTTCACAAGCAGATCCACTGGGACCCACAAATTCAATCTCCAGATCAGGTTCATCTTCACAGTAAGCATTGAGGATAGATACCTCCCTCCTATGAGCAGTATCTTTTGCTGGATTCTCCAACAATTGGGGGGTTAAACACTTCTGCAAGTTTGAGCTCAGATCTGCATCATCAAAAACTGCAGGAGATGGATCTCCAGAGCTTATTATCATGGGTTGTTGGACATTCATATCTTTCTGACTTACAGCAGGTTGCAACCCAGAGGGATCATCAGAGATGAGGACACTGGATTGCACACTAAGCAAATCAGTCAGAGTATTGTCACCACAAGACTGTTGCTTGGGACTAGGAAATGTGCCTGCAATTTCGGTGGTCAATGATGCATTACTTCCTAGTTCACTACTGACCATAGTAGTCAAACAAGGCCACTGGTCTCTGGCATTTTCTTGGCCCTTGACAAGTTGATCAGATGCAGTCTCATCCCAGAGGGAGTTTTGGGTATCTGCAAAAGGTTCCAAATTAATGTCCAATGTCGGAGTCAGAACCTTTGAGACTTGTAACCCTTCTTTAGAAGCATTAACACCATGGGTACATGTGGGGTTTTCATCCAAGAGGGAGTTTTGAGTATCTGCAGAAGGTTCTGAATTGGTGCTCAATGTAGGAACCAGAACCTTAGAGACTTGTACATCTTCATTAGAAGTGTTAACACCATGGGTAGATGTTGGGTTGCAGTTGATGTTTGGCATATTTATCTTACATTCCATGGCAATAGCAGGTGAGATACTGTCAAAAAGATTGCCATCCTGATGCAAAAATGGGTCTTTTGCATCAATCCTATTCATCAAGTTGTGAATCAAAGGATTATTGTTATCATGGTTAGTTAAACTGGGTTTATTTACATCTCCTGTGTCCGCTTCATATTTCTCATTAGGACTATTGTTAACCCCATGAATAGGTTCCTTCCTGCTAGATGATTCTGAACACAGAGACCAATCAAGCGTATCTAATCTGCTCTCAAAGCCTGTAGGCCCAATATCTTCGATCTTGTTTTCTGCTTGGGGATTGAGAAGAGCCGTATTCTCATATGGCTGCATTGATATTCCTTGCAAGGCACCAGATACTGGAAGTGAAGATAACTGTGTATTTGCAAAACTTAAAGGGGAAGATGGACTTGTTCCTTCCTGGGAACAGTAAATTGACCTCCCTCCTTGCTGCTGCAGCTGTGGATCAGAAAATGCATGTGGCATCCCGTGAGAAGAACCAACAGGATCATTAGATCCTGAAAACAGACTCATAGGATCTTCTGGGCGTGAGCTCGGCTTTTCAGAGTGGAATGTCCGTTCCTTAAGGATAGGCCTCTCACCTAAGTATCCATCAAAATCATTATTATTTTGATCAAGAACAACAGAAGCCACATATTCACTGCTCGGACTGCGGTTGTGGAAATGCACTTCATGGGGTCGGTGCGAGTGACTGGCATCAACTGGCAAATTAGGGTGGTGCAAATTCATCACATTTACAGCCCTCTGTGTTGGATGATAATAGACAGAAGAATTGATAAAAGAGGTTTGAGGTTGAGGTTGTACTTGAAGGGTTATAAAAGAGCTGCTGCTTTCATTGCTTCCCTGACAAGAGTTATCCTTGTGCGATTGTATGTGGACATTCTTGGAATCTCCTTGCTGACCAGGCAATGGAGAAAAGGGAGGAGACTGATAGGGAGGCCTGAACATATTCTGAGGCTCATGTAAAAACTGAGTAGGTTGCATGACATTAACACAGCCCTTATTCTCTAAAGGATGCAACAAAGTGGGAGGATTTTTGTGAAAGCTTAGATTCTGAACCAAATTAGTTCCCATTTGATTAGCTGGGCTTGCTGGACATTGGCCACTACAGTTATTTTGAGGACTAGGATCTATTAAGCTGTTCACAGCAGCAACATATTGATAATCACGATTAGTCTGCTGAATACTGCTTGTGTCAAAGCAAGATGTGCTTTCTGGTTCACACAGTGGAATCAGAAAAATACGAAGTCTCTGAGAGCCGCCAAGCCTTTCAAGCCCATGGTATTCCTCTATCATGTTCTGAAGATCCTCATCAGAAGACACAGATATAAGGGCATCAAGATCCTCACCTGGAAGCTGGTACTTGATTGTGTGAGGTTGGAAGCAAATACCAGAAGTTTTTTTCTCAAGTTCTTCCCATGAAACATTTTGTTTTACAGAAATAATATGTGTCTCTCCACGCACATATCTAAGTTTCCCATCAGCTGGCCTCGGCAAGAATTTTCCACCAAAACTACAAAGAAACTTCAACTTACCAGATTGTGAACCATCTGAAGCTCCTGACCCATAAGGGTGATAGGAAGAAGGGGACTCGGATACATAAATGGGTGGAGCAGTTGGTTTGAAACCAACCCATTCCAAATTTGTTTCACCAGCTGCTTTTCTAAAACCATCTCCACCAGCACAATCTTCTTTGCAATATCTTCTTTCCCTCTCAATATAAGCCCCACTATCACCCTCGATGGCATGCCCTCTTGCATAATCAGACTCGTAGATACCAGGACCACATTCAGAGTCCATTATCCTTGACCCAAGAATTCCAGTAAGATCTTCATGCCGCGGCTCACAATTCTGATTGAAATTAAACCCAACTCTCTTCTCACAGCTTTGAGCCATATTAGGTGCAACAGGAACTCTTCTTAGAGCAATGCGATCCTGAAGAAACTCAGAGAACTCTTCACCAGTCTGTACACTGACATTATTATATGCATTCTTTCCCATCAAGCCACTGTCATTTGAAACAACAGGAGCTGATTGTTGCTGGACCCAGTGACCTGTGTAGCCAGGTATCTCACTTGTCATGGTGCAGTTACTGTCTACCAGCATAAGGGGATTTTCCTAGGCCATTGAGATTCAGCTTCTGAATTCAGAATCAACGAGCAGGAAAGTCTCATTATATCATTCAACTAATCACTGGATTCACTACTAGTTCTTTAGTCCACATTGACTAAAGCCCTTTTTTTTCTTACTTTGCTCTCCTTCTTAAATTCTTCAGCTTATGTTGGAAGACAACAAGAATAGAAGAATGCATTTGCACGTCATATGACTGCCATAATAAATCATGCACAAAATTCCCCCGAGTTTCACTATCAAATCAATGTAAACAAGAGGTGTTCTTTTCGGCTGCAACTCTCAACAACGTAGAACAACTGGACTTAACGCTAATTGCTTCCATACACAGAATCCCAAGCAAATCCAATGATTCATACAGAAAGTTTTACTGAATGTCTACAAGACACGCAGAAGAAACATATGCTTGATGACCCACGAAATCTTGTCGTCTGAAAGTCTGAGAAATTGACAAATGAAAGCTGTATTTTAGTGGATCATTTGCTCTTTCAGCAAATATTAACAAAAGCAACGCGGCAACGGTAGTACACAAATTCAAGGAGGAAAAATCTCTAGAAAATAAACCGTTATATCAATGACAAACAGGAGAATATGAATCAATCGAAAATTGTAAGACGCAGTCTCATCATTTCCAATCAAAAGATGGCGTCAGCAGAAAATAGCATAGAATTCGCAGATTGAGAGCGATTTCCAATTGGGTACCAATAAAAAATCGAGATGAGCATCATCAAATCAAAATCCAAATGCCCTCATAAGATTGAATCACATATAAGGACTCAATTTGTTCAGAAGATACCTGCGCATTCGCTTCCTCTTTATTCCTCTGTATTCGAGCTTATGAGACAGGAGATATGAAATTCTGGGTTTGGGTTGGACTGGTGGTGAGAACTTGGGCTTGATCGCTGCACGACGACGATGATGATGATGATGACGATGATGGAGAATCGTTAAAAGAAGTGGTGGCTAACGCTGCAGGTTCATTCTCACTGCGACATTGCCGAGAATCAGGCGGCATCGACCCAGGAGCGGCCTTTACCCTCTCTTTTTTTTGTTTTTTTCTTTTGTTGGAGGGGGTATGCGGGACAGGGCTTTACCAGATTCAAAAATTTTCACCAAATTCCGATCTCTCTCCCCACCCAAAAGCTCCTTTTCTCTCTCCAAATCTCCTCCTTTCTTTCTCCCTCTCTCTTAAACTCCACAGTCGCACGCACTCCCTCCGTGTCCTACGTGGATGGGAATTGATGGGTCGGAGGTTCCCACTTGACAATTGCAAGTAGCGGTGGAGAAGAATGATTGGACCCTGCTGATGATATGGGCCTCCCTCTATTACCGGCCCTTGAGCAGCGAGGTCAATCGTGGGTAGCCACGTGGCAGTGGAATGGCCCTTAAGCGTCCAGGACGGTGCTTGGCGGTGGGTCGGTCGGTCGGTCGGTCATCGTCTTTCCTGCCCTGCACATGAATCCAACCACATTGGCCGCCATATAAAAATATTTGAAATTTGATATTATCTTGAACTCAACATTGTAATTAATCATTTCACTTCATTCCATTTTAATTTATTTTTATATTCTTTTATTATTAATTCGATTTTAATTTTTAATATTCATGAATAGATAGTTATCCAAATCAAATCAATATGTATATTTATTTATAATATATATTATTTATTATTATGTAAAAAATATAGTATTAACTTTTTGAGTCCAATCTCTATTTTGATGTCGACAAAGTATCGACATCTTATGTATGCATTTAACATGTGAATAGGTTATCATTTCAGTACAGATACTGAAAAATGGATGTCAGTAGAACTTAAAACTCACATCAACTGCGCATTCCATGGAGAAGGGAAGAGCAAAAGAAGAAGAAAACGTTTATTTTTGTATTGTAAATGCATTTAGTATTTAAGTTTTAGTATGTAATAATGTATTACATACATGATGTGAATGTAAGCTCAAAATAACTATAAACAGACCCTAGGGACCAACACTTTTCACGGAAAAACTTTTTCTTACTAACAAATTGATTAGGGTCAAAGATTATAGATAAAATGAAGTTTGCAAAGACTTCGGTTGACTGACGTTGGATTTTTTGGCTTGATTAAAAAGCCTTGATTGACCGAACTATTTTCAGTTCAAATTTGCTCAGCCAACCGAGCTAAGTCAAAAGTCAAACTTTAATATGGCTCGGTCAACCGACCTAGTTTGAACTCACCTTTCACGGTCGACCGAACTATGAATTTGACTTTTCCACTTTTCCTCGGGCAACCGGTCTTTACTTTTTAAAATAGGCCAGCCAACCAAACATTTTAGCTCAGCTAATTGATCCATAGCCACAGTCGACCAAACCTACGAAGGTTCAAAGATCGCCCTAGTTCAGCCAACTGACCTTATCTTCGGTCAATCGAACCCACAAAAATTTTCAAATTCACTGAGTCTGTTCAGCTGACCAATCCTTTAAGACGGTTGACCGAAGCTCTTGGGTTCAGGTAATTCTAAGCGCTTAAAACGTGTTTAATTTTTATTAAACAAATTTAAAATTTTCTAATATGTCCCTAACAGTTAGTTTTTCCCCAAACTCTATATATACCTTCTCATTACTCAAATTTAAATATAAAATTATGAATAAAAATCCTCCCAAAATATTTTTATGTTTTATTGATTTATACTCTATTACACTTCTCATTTCAAATATCTTTTTGTGAAGAGTATTCATTTTGGGGCATTATACATTTCATTACTATGCTTATACTCTCTCATTCATTTTTTATCATTATTTTTTAGATAGTGAGCTCGAGTTTTTTTTCATACTATTTCTATGATGACCCAAAAATATATATACGATTAAAGCATAATAATAATAATAATAAAATAATAAAAATGGTCATTAAATTAATATCAATACAGAAGTGCTTTTGATCCTTGATTCCATGTTTGATGTCTAAGATAGACCTTGTCTTAGTGAGTGCTTAGAGACCATTGTGGCCTAATCGCTCCCTGGAGGTCGACCTGGTCAAAATGAAATTTGATTAGATAAACAGGACAGACATTGTTTGTACACGTAAATAAGTATATATACATAAAATAATATTTCGACAGACATAATTTGTATAAATAATAATAATAATAATAATAATAATAATAATAATAATATAGATATCCTATGTATGACCCACAAGACTATGTAGGGCCCACATGAGTCCCGAAGTCATGTGGGGTCCACACGAATCTCGAAGTTGTGTATGGCTCATAAATTTGTGTGATGACTATTGAAGTCACGTAGGACCCACTTAGGTCTCGAAATTGTGTGGGGCCCACAAGATCATGTGGGATCTACATGAGTTTTCAAAATTCGAATTTAATTCATTTTCAAAAAAAAAAATACTAAAACATAACTTAAAAATAATAACAATGATAATAATAATAATGATTTTTGAAAAAAAATTAAAAATAAAAATTAATTAATTAAGTAAATTAATTAAAAATTAATCAAATGGGAGTGTCGACAAACACTCTCATTTCTCCCACATGATCCTCATCCCCATCTCATATCTAACCCATACGTAACTCATCCATGTTCATTCATTAATTTTTAAAAAAATTATAATTTCACCCCTCCCCACATTTTTACAAATTCAATTTTCTTTCCCAAAATTTTCTATAAATAGGAAGCTCTCAATATTCATTTTTCAACAAAATATTTTCGAAGGAAGAGAAGGATTAGTGAGTGAAATAATTAGCAATGGAGGGAGAATTTTTGTTATAATTAAAATTCTCACTTACCCACTCTTTTCGATCTCATTTTTTTAAAGATATTCGTTATGATGGTAGCACAAGATTAAGTAATTTGTAAGTAAATTTGATTATGTTAGATTTTTATTTAAAATTTATATCCGAGTTTATTTGTAAGTAATTTTGATTATGTTAGTTATTTTCATAAAATTCTTCCGAGTTTATTTTTACGCATATTTAATTATACCAATTTTATCTTTAATATACTTGCGTTTATTTTTGAGTTAAAAAGTGTTCTAAACCCCTTCGGGTATTTTACAGCATTAATTTTTATTCAAGAAAATATTTTTAACATAAAAATTGTGTGGCATGAGTTTATTTATACGTTACATATTTCACAAAAATATGAGTAAAGATGACATGAGTTGATTTTTTTACGTTGCGTATTTCACGAAAATATGAGTAAACATAAGATTTTCATGATATTATTTTAATTGTACAAATTATATAATAAAATGTTTTTAAAACCCTTTATGGCTCAAACGATACAGAAAATTATGAATGCTCGGTACCACAGTTTAAAGTTTAAACGGATCAGAATGCACCCACACTGTTTACAGAGTGGTTTTATATGATAGTGGATTTGTCCTGTGTCGTGATGTCCCGGACCCGACCCAGAGAACCACTCTCTGGCAAAAATGGGTGCAGCTGCGAATTGGGAAAAAACGGGTGAGTGGTTTTGAAAAAGATATTTTCGTGAAAAACAATGTGTGATGGAGTCGCCACTAACCTTTTGGAGTGCGGTTAGAACACTTAATTGCTACCCCGTTAGGGGTAAAATCGGTCTGTGTCACCAGAGTCGGACTCCGGAGTACGGTTACGTGAGGGGAAGGTATTAGCACCCCCTACGCTCCCGCTCTTACGAACAATACCAGATTAATCAAAAATTATTCCCAAAATAAATCTAATGAGCCTGTCAAAATTACTCCCTTTCAAAAATCAAAAGAATGAAAATACTATATAGGTATTCCTTCAAAACTGGGGCAATCCAATACTCTGGAGAGTCTATGCCCTTCATTGCATTCATTGGAAAGGAAAATCAAGAAAATAAGGTACAAAATACGCTTCCGGGGGTTTTTTGAAATTTGTAGGCTTTTCTAAGTAGAAAAAATACTATTCCGAGAGATTTTTTGAAATTTGTTTGTGATGAAAATGATTTTCTGAGCCTAAAAATATTTTTGTGATTTTTCTAAATGTGAAAACATTTTTTATGATTTTATGTGATTTTTCCCGAACTTCAAAATAGCACAAATAAAAACCATGAAAATAAAAGTATGAAAATATTTTTTGAGATTTTTTGAGAATTTTGTGATTTTTGTGAATTTTTTGGATATCATAATGTACAAGTGAAATGAAGAGAACGAGGGTGAACCAGTTCCGGGAATGATGAACTGGTCAAACGTTGACCGATCCAGGGGAAAAACCAGTTTAAAGTCTTGGTCGAGACCAAGAGTCAACACACATTGCCTCACACTTGGGTTGTGTTCAAGTGTATGTTAGAGTGCATGAATGATGCATGATGCATGTGTGAGCATGAATGCATGATTGTGTGTATGCATGGATGAGCATGTGCATGAACGTGCGTGCATGCAGGAATGAGCATGTGCACGATTGTGCGCACATGCATGAATGTGTGCATTTGAGTGTGAGTGCATGCATGCATGCATGCATGGGTGTGTGAATGCAAGTATATGTGAATGCATGCATGCATGTGTATGCATGTGCATATGAGTGTATATGAATGTGTACATGCATGTGAGTGTGAGTGTACATGAAGGCATGCATGCATGTGTATGTGTGAAATTGCGTACATGTATATGCGTGTGCGTGTGCAAAATTTCATGCATGTATATGCATGTGCATATGTGAATTGCATGCATGTATATGCATGTGCGTGTGTGAAATTGCATTCATGTATATGCATGTGCGTGTGAGTGTACATGAACACTTGCATGAATGTGTATGCATGAAATGGCACGCATGTATATGCATGTATGTGGATGTGGGTGTATGTGTATGCATGTGAATGCATGGGTATGAATGAAATTGCATGCACATGCATGGTGTGTGAACGGTCATGCATGTGTATGCATGTATGCATGAGTAATGACATGATGTAATGCATAAGTATATATATGTGCGTGGGGCATTAATGGGCAAGCATGTATGCATGATATGTGATGGATGGGTGCACGCATGGATGGATGATGTCATGGATGATGATGCAATGCATGCATGCATGAATACATGTATATGTGCATGTGGGTATGTGAAAGTGTGTGTAGGTGTGAGTATAAGTGTGTTCAGCAGTCACCTTGGTGCCCAGCAACAGACTCGCCAAAACCTTCTTTCACTTGGACCTCAGAAAAGTTACCATCCTTTAAACGTTTAAAATCTAAAATGCTAAAAGGAGCATTTCTACTCATGCCTCCACCAAAAACAATATATTCCTTTTGAATGTCATCAATAAAGACTACTCATGAATCTCCCAACACAAAATCCCCAGTACTGTTACTACACCTCACTGTAATTACTTCAGCAATTTTAAGACAAAGCCCCACTAAATTCTTATTTATACCGCCAACTTCAATTTCAGTTTTTCGACCAAGTCCATCAATCTCCTTATTCAAGGAAGTATTTCCTTCGAAATTTTCCCCATATCCATTGTCTGCATTCTTCATTTTCTATCTGTCTCAACCCAGTTGTTCACTTGACCACAATTTGATATTACTGTGTTATAGACAACTGCATCAAAACCAGTCTTTACTTTACTTTCATAACGCAAACATTTCCATGGCTGCATGCCAACCTTGATTATCTTATATATCTTTAAGAATTAAGCTAAATGTATGGCCAGTTGTGACCTCATTTGTCTTCATAAAGAAACTCAAGGCATCATTGATATGCCCAAAACAATCTAGCTAATGAGGGCAGATCAACGCCTATTTCGCACCTTCTTTGGGTCTGACATTCTGACGAGTTATTAGCTCCAACCTAATAAAGAGGAGGAGAGATTCACGCCAACGGCCTTAATAACCGAGTAATAGGTGCACGCACTTATTGCTAGAGAGCGATTCACGCCCCTGTGCAATAAATTCGAGCCAACCTGCGGTCAACTCGAGCCCCTATAAAAAGGGATTTGGAGAAAAGGCAAAAGTAAGTCATTCAACACTATTATACTGTTGCATTTAGCCTCTCTAAAAGCATTCCTCTTACTTAGGCATCGGAGTGATCCCCCGGAGTACACTCCGGGTCCTCCAAGCCTTTCTTTTCCTCCTCTTTCAGGTCAACGGGAGTCGAAGGAGCATCCCTGCTATTTTTACCCCGCAACAGTTGGCGCCGTCTGTGGGAATCTGCTTTTAGGAGGCGATAACATCTTGCTCTCGACTTTTGACATTCCAGCAATGCCGACCTCACGCAGTTCTACCTCCATCCCTGCTACAAAAGAACCATCACAGTCCATCCAATCCATGCCCGTAGAGTCATCGGGTGTCAGTAGGGAGGAGTTCCTCACTTTCCAAAAGGAAATGAAGGACATGCTCAACCAACTCTTACGACAAAAGAGTCAAGAAGGGCACGTCCTCTCCAACCGTAAGAGAATCCCAGTGCAGATAAGCAAGTTAACAAACCAGTGGAGAATGAGGAGAAAACTTACCCCAACAAGAAGGTAGAAGATGCAAACAGCGTGGACGTCAACCAACAAAGATCCATAGAGCTTGAAGAAAGAATCAAGAAGATAGATCATATAGAGAAGATGATGAAAGAGGGCAGAACCAAACCCTACTATGGGGAAGCATCCCTAAGGTCCTCAGAGCCGCCATTCAACAAAGAAATCATGGAGGCTCCATTGCCCAGTAGATTCAAGATGCCCACATTTGAAAGATACGAAGGTTTGTCTGACCCAATTGATCACCTGGATAATTTTAAAATGTTGATGCAGTTACAAGGGGCTCCAGACGCCATCATGTGTCGAGCTTTTGCAACCACCTTTAAGGGTACTGCAAGAGACTGGTATCGAACTCTTTGACCAGGATCCATTGGTTCCTTCCAAGAGATGGAACAAATGTTCATCGGCCACTTCCTTAGTAGCCGGAGAGTTGCTAAAACAACGGGCCATCTCATGAGTATGGCGCAAGGGCAGCAGGAGACTCTAAAGAACTTCATGCATCGATTCAACACAGCGACCCTAGAAATCCGCAACTTAGACATGGGGGTGGCTTTAGCCACCTTGACAACGGTTCTCCAACCCGAAAGCTTCTTATACTCCCTAAGGAAAAAGCCGCCGGTGGATATAGGGGAGCTAATGATCCGAGCAGAGAAATACATAAACCTGGAGGAGATGATGGATACGAGAGGAAGTCGCATAGAACGGAAAAGGAAAAACAATAGCAGAGAATCAGGAGACTCCTATAGATCCGTAAAAAGGCATGAGACTAGTGCGCTGCAATCGGGCCCAAAGACAAGAGGACAGCACAATAAGTTCTCCACGTACACACCTCTGAATATACCGCGCTAGGAGTTACTGATGCAGATTAGAAAGAAAGACTACATATCATGGCCTGAACCTATGCGAACGCCTCTACACAAGCGGAACATGTCCAAGTTCTGCACATTCCATAGGGATCATGGCCACGACACAGAAGAATGCATTCAGTTGAAGAAAGAAATCGAAGTCCTAATAAGAAGAGGACACCTGTCAAAGTTTGTAAAGAGAGAAGATCCCGCACGGGAACCTCTCGAGCAGAGGAGGCAGGGCACAAAAGAAAAAGAAGAGCAGGTCATAGGGGAGATCGCGGTGATCTTCGGAGGATCCGCTAGTGGAGGAGATAGCAGGAGTGCCCGCAAAAGATATGCTAAATAGGTGTTATCAATGGAGAAGGGGGAAACCAGTAGCAAACGAAACAAAAATGATGACATCATAACCTTTGATAGCGGAGACGAAGAGGGCGTGCAGCAGCCACATGATGACGCCCTGGTGCTCTCCCTACTTATAGCCAATTACATGGTTAGACGCATATTGATAGACAATGGGAGCTCGACTAACATCATGTTCTGGTCGGGATGAAGATCGGCAAGGAACGACTCAAACCAATCTCGACCCCCCTGGTAGGATTCGAGGGAGACGTTGTTCACCCTTTGGGAATAATCACGTTACCAGTGACAATAGGGATGAACTCGTAACAAGTCACGACGCTGATGAATTCCTTGTGGTCGACTGACCTTCAGTGTACAATGTCATCTTAGGTCGCCCTTTCCTTAACGTAGTTCGCGCTATAACGTCAACATACCACCTCAAAATCAAATTCCTTACACCACAAGGGATAGGATTTGCCAAGGGAGATCAGGCCGCTGCTCGGAGCTGCTATGTAATGGCCCTGAAAGGGAAGATGGAAGCTAGAGAAACTCTAGCGGTGGAAGATCTGGAAGTAAGGGGAAAATATCCCCAAATTAGTACAGTAGATGAAGACATCAGACATATACCCCTAAAGGACTACCATGAGAGAAGTGTACAGATCGGAAGTCACCTACCCGACACCCTGACAACGGAGCTGAGCGAACTGTTGGACGAATTTGCTGATTTTTTCGCTTGGTCAGCCACAGATATGCCCGGCATTGACCCTACAGTCATAGAGCACAAGCTGTAGGTCGATCCCAATCACCGACCTGTGAAACAGAAAAAAAGGAGCTTCGTGATGGAGCGGATCAAAATAATCGACGAGGAAGTGACGAAACTGTTGCAGGCCAACTTCATCCAGGAAGTAGACTACTTAGAGTGGCTAAGCAACGTGGTTCTAGTAAGGAAGCCGAATGGAAAATGGCGCACTTGCATAGACTTCACGGACTTGAATAAATCATGCCCAAAGGACAGCTTCCCTCTTCCTTGAATCGACCAGCTAGTGGATTTGACCTCGGGGCACGAGCTCCTCAGTTTCATGGATGCTTACTCAGGGTACAACCAAATCCCTATGAGTCGAGCTGACAAGGAAAAAACTTCTTTTATCACCGAAAGGGGCTTATATTGTTACCGGGTGATGCCCTTCAGCTTAAAAAATGCAAGGGCCACATATCAGAGATTAGTGAACAAGATTTTTAAAGACCAGCTCGGAAAAACAATGGAAGCGTACGTAGACGATATGTTGGTAAAAAGCATGGAAGCAGGACAACATTGTAAAGACTTGAGGGAAACGTTCGAGCTCCTTCGCCGGTACCACATGAAGTTGAACCCATCGAAGTGTGTATTCGACATTTCTGCAGGAAAGTTCCTGGGCTTTGTGGTGACTCATAGAGGTATAGAAGCAAACTCGGATAAAATACGAGCGCTGCTGGAAATGGAAGCTCCAAGGACTAAAAAAGAGATCTAAGTTCTAACTGGGAGGATAGTCTCCCTCAGCAAGTTTGTCTCCTGCTTAGGGGACAAAGGCTTACCTTTCTTTAGAGCACTACGGAAGAAGGGAGGATTCGAATGGGGGGAGGAGTAGGCCAAAGCCTTCGAACAGCTTAAGCAATACCTCGGATCCCCTCCTCTCTTAACAAAGACAGAGAATAGGGAAGACCTCTATCTATATATTGCATCCACGGAAAATGTCGTCAACTCGGTCCTGGTTCGGGAAGAAGGCAGGAAGCATCAGCCCATATATTACACTAGTAAGGTGTTAAGTGGAGCCAAAAAGAACTATTGCATGGTGGAAAAAGCCGTCTTCTCCATCATCTGTGCAGCACGAAAATTAAGGCCCTATTTTCAAGCCCATAAGGTAGTTGTGTTAACAAACCTACCAATGAGACAAATTCTACAGCGGCCAGAGAGTTCGAGAAGGATGACGAAGTGGTCAATTGAATTAAGTGAGTTCGACATACAGTATCAACTAAGGCCCGCAGTCAAGGCCTAGGTACTCGCTGATTTTACAGCAGAAAGGCTCCCCGACTCATCCACTAAGTCGGACGTATGGACACTACATGTTGATGGGTCCTCTAACGCTGCTGGATGGGGAGCTGGATTCATCCTTTCAGCCCCAGACGGCAGTGAAACTCTTTTCTCACTAAAGCTGGAGTTCATAGCAACCAACAACGAGGCAGAGTATGAAGCTTTGTTAGCAGGCCTACGCCTCGCAGAAGCATTACGGGTGGCATAGATCAAGGTATTGAGTGATTCCCAGCTGGTGGTAGAGCAGCTGAAAGGAGAATTTGAGGCTAGGGATCAAAGAATGAAGAAATATCTTGTTAAGGCCCGAGAATACACAAAAGCATTCGTTCAGTTCGACATAGAACACGTACCAAGGGCAGAGAACAAAAAGGCGGACGCACTCGCGAAATTGGCCTCAACAACAAGTTCGGAATGGAAAGACGCTATTTATCTTGAATGAATAGGGAACCCTAATACGAGGGGGACAGAATTAACTCAGTAGAGTTCGAAATCAGTAAGGACGATTTGAGAGCGTCTCTATTCCTATACCTTCAGGATGGATCCCTACCAGAGGATAGTAAGGAAGCTCTTAAGGTGAGGAGGAAAGCTGCAAGATATACGTTGATGGGCCGGGAGCTCTACAGGCGATCCCTAACACTGCCCTACCTTCAATGTCTAAGCAAAGAGGAAGGGGAGTACATACTACGGGAAATCCACGAAGGATTTTGTGGAAACCACCTTGCCAATAGGGCTCTAGCCCACAAGGCTATGCGATAGGGATTTTACTGGCCCATAATGAAGAAGGATGCGATCGAGCTCGTCAAAAGATGCGACAGGTGTCAAAGATGCGCAGTACTACCACACGTACCCTCTAATCTACTCTCCCTTCTAACCAGTCCCTGCCCTTTCGCGTAGTGGGGGATAGACATCCTCGGACCTCTAACACAGATGACTGGCCAGAAAAATTTTTGTTGGTAGCAATAGATTATTTCACTAAGTGGGTAGAGGTCGAACCTCTAGCCACCATAACAGAGTGGAACATTACGCGCTTTGTGTGGATAGCAGTGGTTTGCCGTTTCGGAATCCCTTGGGCAATAGTTACGGACCACGGGAGGCAGTTCGACAACAAATGCTTCAACAAATGGACAGGGAGAGAACATGAACCGGACGATACTGCATGGGTTGAGGAAGCGACTCGAATCTATGCAAGGTAGATGGGTAGAAGAACTCCCTTTACTCATATAGGCATACCACACCACCAAGAGGGCGGCAACAGGGGAAACCCCTTTTATGCTCGCCTTCGGCACAGAAGCGGTCATCCCAGCAGAGGTAGGGATACCCTCCTGGCGAAGGCAGTACTTCAGCGAGCAGACCAACAACGAAGGGCTCAGATCAGAAATAGACTTACTGGAAGAGAGATAGGATCAGGCGAGTCTAAAAGTTGCAGCATACCAGCAGAAAGTAGCTAAGTACTACAACAAACGCATCAAACTACGAAATTTCCAGTGGGGAGACTTAGTCCTAAGGAAGATGCGGAACAACCCTTCTGAGTTAAGGTCGCACAAGTTAAAGCCCAACTGGGAGGGCCCATACAGAGTCACAACCGAGATAAAGCTGGGGACATACAAGTTGGAAGATGCAGGGGGAAAAGAGATTAAGAACACATGGAACTCGGAAATGTTAAAAAAATACTATTCTTAAAAAGCGCTTCTTGCAGTGCTGTAATAAAAGTATCAATTACAATAGTTGTACTACGTCAATAAAGTTTGAAAAATTACAAGTTCAGTTCCTACAGACTAGTTTGCTTTACTTCCCTCTCCAGCTTCTTCCTCCTCTCCCTCCTTATCCTTGTCCAGATCTTCGGCGGATTCAGGACTCTCATTGCCATAACCATGTGAGCTTACACCATCCAGCGGAAGCTCAGGGTGCTTGATTTTGACTTGGTCCCGGCACCTCCTGAATCCCACCCGATATGCTTTGGAAGTATCAATGACGAATTGGTTGGAGTCTTTGTACTCCTTTATTGCAGTTCTGGAGGCAGTAGCAACAGCGGTAGCTTCCCTGGCAGGCCACTCCTCCCTACGAAGGCGCTCAATCTAGACTTGCAGAGCCCGCTCACGGACCTTGGCCTCGCGCAGTTCGTTTTGAGCAACAACGTACTTCTCCCTAGAGTCCAAGGTCTGCTGGTACATCTCGGCAAGCTTCTCCTCTTAGGCCAGGGCCATTGTCGCCAGCTGAGGAAGAAAAAAAAAAAAAACACAGAACAGTCAACAAAACTATGTATTAAGGGGAGAAGAATAAAGCCAATTGAAGAATATACACCTGGTATGAGGTGTGGCAGATCTTCGCAGAAAGAGCGTCAGGAAGAGTGCACTGGGCCTGCACAAAATCCTTAGCGTGCACTACCCGACGGAGAGCAGAGGCAAAACGGGTTGGCTCTTGAAAAATCACTTCAGTAAGAGGTTGAGGGATCAGAGGAGGAGCAGCGTTGATCTCTTCCTGATGAACACCTGAATCACCTGTAGCAGGTGCATCCCTTTAGGAAGATTCCCCCTCAATCTCCCTTCTCTTCTTCCTACTCCTGCTCACCCTTTGCTTTTTGGCTTCCCCCATAAGGTATTCATATATGGTGAAGTCCATATCTGCAAGTATAAAGAGAAAAAGAGTTAATCCTAACAATAGAGATAATATCCGAACACATACATATAGAAATCAGAGGTAAGGAGAGACTTGAGGAAACGGGGTTGATCCCCCATTGAATGAGGACACGCTTTTAGAGCAGCTCCTCATGAGGGATAATACCCTGCTCGCCAAGGGTTCAAAGCTCTTTTAGAATGGCCTACTCGTTGGGTGAAAGCCTTGGAAGAAGGTGGCGCATCCGAACTAAAAAGGAAAAGGGACGAAAAGAAAAAGTTGAGTCAGCAGATAACCTACTGGTAGCCCTGCAGAAGAAGGTGGAGAAGGGAGAGACCACATTACCATCAAGAGGAGAAGACCAGACCAAAGAGCCCTTGTAGTTCAACTCCCCCGAAGCAAAGAAGTAACGAGACTTCTAGTTGTGTATGGAAGAGCTGCCCGACGAAAAAAGTTTATAGCCTGCTAGAGAGTTGAAATAGTACAGCTCCTTCTCCACAGAATGTGTTCGCATTTGGAAACAACTCCTAAAGAGAGGAACTGTTGGCTGGTGGCCGAGGCAGAGCAGAAGGATGGCAAAACAGGTGAGCGAGAGATAGGAGTTTGGAACAAGCTGGGAAGGCGCTATTCGATAGAAACGTAATACACTAGAGACAAAGGGGGAAAAAGGAAGCCTAAGACCCAAATCTAAATAATTTGTATAGAGGCAGAGCTCTTCGGAACCTGGATCAAGGGCTAACTCGGAAACGGAGGTTAACCTTACAGTAATACCCTATGGTATAGCAAAGAAGTAACGAACATTCTGTAAGTCAGAAGGGGTGAGACCACAACGGGCGTTCCTCACTGTAGTAAGAACCCTGGAAGGCTGTGTAGAAGACTCCATGAAGGGAAACAAAACGTGAATGAGACAATAACCTTACCAACAGATCAAACGGGTAAGTACCAACAAAAACAAAGAAGAAAAGATGCCCAAGCAGATCAAAACAGTAAAATTCCGCACACAAACAGCAAGGCCATCTTACAAAAAAAGATCAAACACACAAAGTTAATGCAAGAACAACGAAGAACATGAAGAACAACAAAACAAACATATAATAGAGAGGGGGAGCATACCTACAATAGATGGGAGACCCCGTGGATTGAAGAGGAGAAAAGAATGAAGGAGCCCTCTACTTAGAAGATGTGTGCAGAATAAAGGAGTCTCTTGGCCTTTATAAAGAGAGGATAGCACGAATCCCTGAGGCGGGAATCTCAAAATTTCTCGTCTGCAAAAAAGGGTTGCGTCTCGAGGTGAAAAAGTACATAGATAATCCCATAAACCCACAAAAGATCTCTGACATATGCACACCGTGACTTCATGAGGATAAACGGCGCCGCAAAAAGACTACATCGCCTTGGACACAACATCAGAAAAGGAACCATAAATGAGGACGTTTCATCCGACCCACTTCCCAAGGTATGGTACATTCAAAACATACATTTATCAATCTTTCGCAGGAAGAGAAGGATGTGATGACGCCTTGGGAAAATGAGTAGATGAAACACCTAATAAAGGAGCACGACTCACTAAGCATGACACATATGTGGCTGAGGGGATGCTACCAAGCGTGCCCCAAAAACGGCCCAATAGATGAGCACGACTCATCAGGTCTACAGACCCAAACGACGAGCACGACTCGTAAGGCTAGAAACGGCCTAACAGATGAGCACGACTCATCAGGTCTACAGACCCAAATGACGAGCACGACTCGTAAGGCCAGAAACGGCCTAACAGATGAGCACAACTCATCAGCCTTATAGGCCTAAACGACGAGCACGACTCGTAAGGCCAAAGACAGCCCAGCAGATGAGCACGACTCATCAGGCATTGAGGCCCGAATGACAAGCATGACTTGTAAGGATAAAAATAGCCAAGCAGATAAGCACGGCTCAGACAACTCGTCTGATTTCCCTCCGTGGGACAAGTCGGCCAATTTCCCTTCATGAAGCAGGTCGGCCAACTTTCCTTCAGGGGCCAAATCAGACAGGTCAGCAAATTTCCTTTCGTGGAGCAGGACAGACAGCTTGACCAATTCCCCTCCATGGGATAGGTCTTGCAAATACCCTTCATGGAGCAGGTCAGACAAGTCGGACAAATTCCCTTCATGGAGCAAGTTAGACAGCTCGGCCAATTTCCCTCCGTGGGACAGGTCGGCCAACTCTCCTTTAGGGGGCAGATCAGACAAGTCGGCCAACTTCCCTTATAAAAAGGGTTTGCCCTCCTTAAACTTTAAGCTTCACAATTTTCTATCATCTTGAACAACCATATTTCGGTTTGCATAGATTAACTTTTCCAAACTTTTTTCTTGGTTGTCTCATTGCTCGAAAATGTTGCCAAATCACCCAACTCCCAAAGTTGTTGAGAGCAGCACTAGATCGCCAATCTAAAGATGGAAACCCAGCAAGACACAGCTGGAGATATTAGAGGAGGCCTTCCACAACAGTCAAGGGGAACTCCCTTTTGTGGAGCGGAATATCTTACTTTCAACACAACTCCGACAGTATGGTCCAATCGAGCTGAAAAATGTACGCTTTTGGTTTAAGAACCGTAGGCGTAAGCGGGGATCAGTTGAAGAAGCTACTATTTCAACTACTGCCCCACCAATTATCCATCTTACCTCCTCTGCCACTACCGCCCCGAGTAGTGCCCCTGCCATTTTCCTAACCGCTTGTACTCTCATCCCTATCGAAAATATTCCGTCTATGAAACTTACAACTAACATCACACCAATGAACCATAACCCTTATAATGGCAGCATCGCAGTCACCACACTAAGGGTTTGTGATAATGCTAGCCTACTCCACCATTGCCAACTTGGATCTCGAAGTTGTGTGGGACCCACATGAGTTTTTGAAATTCAAAGTCAATTCTTAAAAAAAAAAAAAATTACTAAAACATAGCTTAAAAATAATAATAATGATAATAATAATGATTTTAAAAAAATTAAAAAAATAAATAAATTAATTAAAAATTAATCAAATGAGTGTGTCGGCAAGCACTCCCATTTCTCCCACATGATCCTCATCTCATACCTAACTTATACCTATCCCATCCATGCCCATTCCTTCATTTAAAAAAAATTATAATTTCACCCCTCTCTCCACACTTTTAAGAATTCAATCTTTCCCAAAATTTTTCTTATAAATAGGAAACTCTCAACATTCATTTTTCAACAAAATATTTCTAAAGATAAGAGAAGGATTAGTGAGTGAAATAATTAGTGGTGGAGGGAGAATTTTTTTTATGAATGTGCAAATCTTGTAGTTGGCTTTTGAACTGAAGATTAAAATAACATCCAAATACTTTTTCAAAATCAGAATTTAAATAAACTTCAGCTAATAGGTTTTGGGTTGTTAACCAATCAACGTACTCCTTTATGGTTTCCACAGAAAATTGATTAACCAACGTACTCCCTTTCGGTTTCCATAAGCCCAATAACAAATTAGGCTTTGGTTTATTTAACTTTCAATATGCGTTTTTTTTTTTATAATTGAAAGAATTACAACATTCACGCAGTTTATAATTTTGCTGAAATTTAAAAAGAGTAAGGGAAAGAGAGTGATACCGTTGTTTTTACGAGGTTCGGCTTATCCCAGCCTATGTCCTCGCCTTAGGTCAAGTACCTAAAGATTTTACTATACCTTATTCCTTCCGGCTGGAATAAAAATCTTTATAATAACTAACCTTTTTTTTCAAGAAGAGAAATATCTCAAAGCAACAACTTATGGTTGGTCCAACGATCCAACAATACCTTAAACCTTCAAAAATCAAGTAGAAAGGAATGAATATCTGCGTACAAAAACACTCTCAAATACAGAGCAAGTTGTAGAAGTTAAATCTCAAATCGTGTTTCAAAACTAAAACTAAATAGAAAATGTGAAGCTCAAGGTTTAGAAGTCACCGAAGTTTCTTTTTTATTGATATAAGAATTTTAGATGCAACTTAAAATCAGAACCCTCTTTTAATCTAGCAATATAGTAGAGTTTTCCCTCAGTAAAAGTGTGATCAAGAATGAGTTTTATAAGAGTTTTAGTATAAAAATTATGTATTGCTTGAATGTATTCTTCATTTAGTAAGGAAGGTATTTATAGACCTTTTTAAGGAAAAAGTTTCTTCATTTAACATAAAGCATTTATGTAACTTTTCAAAAAATATTAAATTATAGAATTAACTTTTGAAAATCTTCCATTTAGGTAACTTTTCAAAAAATATTAAATTATAGAATTAATTTTTGAAAAATTTCCCGCAAATTTGAAATTCAAAAATTCTCCGCAAAGTCAGTCAACTGACTTACTCAACCAGGTCACTGATTCACTCGACTAGGTCACTAGTTAGTTGGCTGGGCAGTCCTTTCTTTTCAAATATTTTATATTTTTGATTTCTTTAGAATCTAATTTACTTGAAAAACTTAATTATGACTTTTCAAAAACATGTTCAAGAGTTTTTTTTTAAGTGCTGGTCTCTAAGTTTTTGTATCTCAAGGAGCTTTACATATCTAAATAGTGATATCTTGAAATACTTACAAATATCTTTCTAAGCATGATCTCCTTAATCACTAAGTCTTGTAGCCTCTTGAGGTTCAGTTTTACTTCAAGGTATGCTTGGCCTTTAAACTCTTCATGTATCTTTTATTTCTTCAATGTTCTGAGAAACTTTTATTTGATTGACTTTGATCTACAACTTACTTCCATAATTAATCGTGAGTGTCCTTTTACTTAGACCTGAATTAAAACCACTCAACAACGCATGTTAAAACATCCTTTATTTTGTTATTATCAAAATAAAATTGAAAAACCCAGTTAGGCCAACAATCTTTCCCTTTTTGATGATGACAAATAAGGTGCAAAAAAAATATGAGTAAGTCTTAAAAAGACTTTCCCTTACAACAAGCATCATTTTACTCCCCTTTACAATAAACATCATTTTAATAATATTTGTAGTTTCAAGACCAATTTCAATATCATACAATATCATGCTCATTACATCAATCAAGTTCAAGTTCATTCAATATCAAATTCTTCTCCCTCTTTCTTTTGATATATATCTTATGTTTGAATTTTCAATCTCATGCTCAATTTTTACTCAATACTACTCCCCCTTTTGACATCAATCAAAAAAGAGTAAGATATAAAAAAAAAGATTAAGTTCAACTGAACACACACTTCTCAATATATTACAATATAGTATATATAGTGTGCTTCGATAGTCAAATAGTTATGCATATTTCATTGTTGTCATTCATATTGCATATGAGTTGTGACATCTGCAAATTTACAATCAGGCATATGTTGTACAACATTCATATTTGCAAAAAAAAACTTCAAAAGTCATATTTGTCATTCATCATTCTTTCCCTCTTTTGACATTAATTCATGAAAATTAGGGAAAAATCATACTACAAGTAATGAGTCATAATACTCTCCCTGAATTTAGTATATTCAGATTTGATACCAATTATGCTTTTTATCATCCCATGCTTCAATTTATTGATTCATATCAGTTATGTGCTCATGAATACTAATATCAGTCAATATCATGCACTGCTCATAGATGTCAAATTTCATTTATCCATGTGATCCATCATAAGCATTGTGACGCCTTAATTTTCGTACATTTTTTTAAACAATAATAAATAAATATTCACTCATCATCAACAACATTCATAAATCGGTCACGTCAACAACTCTATTACCATTCATATGACCCGACTCGCTTTGGGTACCGGGTAAAAAGTTATTTCATTTATACAACCAAACAGCAGAAGAAGGTATATACATAACAGTCAGAATACAATACCCAGAGTATCAATATACATATATAAACACATTACCATCACATACTCAAAAACAACTAAACTCTAGAGGAATAACACCTCCACTAGTCCAAAAACTCACCCTGTGTGTCAAGCTCTCAGCTCCCTATGGTCACGGAGCTCTATCACCTAGCCTATCCCTATTCCCTGAAAAATTTAGATAATTTGGGCAAGACACATCTTAGTAAGAAGGAATAAATTATTTATGGTATGTGACCATATGAGTTCAGTTATAACAAACTTTACTTTTCAAATCAACATTTCATCTGAGAAAAATACACTCATAAATGTATTCTCATAATCATATAGATATACAACACAAGCTTTTATAAGTTTTAAAATCATTTCTCAAATTCAATTGTTTCCAACACATATTTACTTGCGAACTTCCTAAGAATAGGGAAGACTACCCGCCCATATAGGTAGCTTCCCTCTACTCGAACACATTATGCAGTCAGCTATGGTCACATTTGATACCTATCAGGACACTCACCTTACTCAGTAAGCCCTCAAACGAAAAGTTTTGCTTTGCTTCAATTGTTTATATTATTAACTCACACGAATCCATTTCTCAATTTATCATTCTCTATTTCTCAATTACCATTATTTCATTCATTTATGATTTTAGCCAATTTTGTCTTTCTTTCACTTTCCATTTCCATTTCACTATCTAGCTTATGAGTATCCTTAGTACCTAGTACCAACATCACATCTGTAACTTATGGCTACCTTGAGGATCTTTCTTTCTACGCAATGCTTTCCCCCATGGTCAAGGTTGTGTGGCTCGAAGGCTAGATCTAACCGCAGTTGGCCGATCTGATTAGATTAAAATATCATATCACATATCACTTCTGTAGTACGACTGGCTAGCCTATAGCCCTGCCGGACTCAGGGGGTACAACAACTCTACAAAATAGCACAGTCGACTGTCACGCCACACGCTCCAAGAGTCCGTGTGGATGCACTACACCACTAGCAATGGTATCGTGCTCAATATCACAACCAATCATTAGGGTTTTCATAACCATCCATCATGGTTATCATTACCACATACCTACAATCATTATGCGGTATTGACATTTCATCAAACATATTTCAGTATATACATTTCAGAATTCACGTTCTCATTTTCATGTTTCAATATTTCTATATCAATGTACATCATTAATCTCATATCAGTATATCTCAATTCATCTCAATATAAACATTCTCATCATTTTGTGTGCGCATTTCATCATCTCATAATAGTATATATCGTGTTTCACGTATTTCAACATTTCTCAAAATACCCATATCAGTAATTTGCAAATTCTCATTTTTCATACAAGTTATTTCTACTCATATATAAATATCATATTTCATTATTTTCCACTAATCACAACAATAATTCTCATTTCAATATTTTCTCAGAAAGTACTCATCGTTATACTTCACATTTTTTAATATACATCATATACCACACATTTTTCATCTAATATTCATAATATATTAATTTCACACTCCAAAATTTCACAATTTAATATTACTCAAATGCCACACAATTTATCTAATATTTATATCATAATAATTTTCAGACAAAATACCATATACTCATTTTCACATATTAATTTACACAGTAATTCTAAAAATGCTGTTATAATTTATTTCCCTTACTTGGCTTACTGAGAGTCTCGTTAACACCCAGATCCTACACCCTTGGCGCTCGAAATTCAAATCCTGCAATTTACATTTTTCTCAGATTAATTAACTCATTTCCCCAAAATGATATCCATCTAACCTTTCCTAGGTTCTATATACCCCAAATTAACATTTAAACTAATATTACACCTGCGGTGCTCACCCGAGCCCTAGATTTCAAAAATCCTACTTCAACCCCAAATGCTCAATATTCTAGCATTTCTAAATCAACACTAATTAAATAATAATAAGCCCCTTAATAATCCCTTTATCTCAAATTTGGGATTATGCCTACGACGATCCCACGAGAAATTCGTTCTGCTAGACTTGTAGAGAATTATCCCTAAATTCTCGTGGTGGTATCCGATCGTCAATTGGTCTTATAATTTACATGAAATTGAGGTAAAATGGGAGATTGGCTTACCTAGGAGATACATCTACGCCGCTCCTACCATCAATCCGCTATGGTAGAAATGACGGTAGCGGAAAATGAAGCCCAACGGTATCTTCTAATTTTCGATCGGGCGAGAATCTGTCCCGGAACTATGGAGAAAGGGAGAGAGAACAACGACAGAAAGAGAGTAACAGTGGGGGGGGGGGCTGGTCCTGCACAAGCCTTCTTGAATTTTTTTCTTTCTCTGTTCCTTCCTTCAGGAAGGATCTTGAAGGATATATATATATATATATATATATATATATATATATATTAATATTATAATATATAATATAATATCATATTATTTTAATTAATAAATATTAATTAATTAATTAATTTTTTAATTTTAATTAATTAATTTTTAAATTGTATTTATTTATTTTAATTAATTAATTTTTTTTTTGGGAATCACCCAACTAATCTTGTAGAGTCATTTTTGGGGTTATTACAAGCATACATGTTCAAGAATCATTTTAAAATTCATGTTTCTAAATCATGCTTAAAAACTTTATTCTCAGATATTCAAAATATAGTGAGCCTTAAATCATTAATAATTTTGCATCGTTTTTAAAGATTTCAAGATACCAATTTTAAGACATACACATGTAGCATTTTGCATATCACATAAGCATGAAGTCTATTAAAAAAAATAAGGGGAAGGAAAGCAACCAAACTAAGTGTTGTGTTATACAACACATCAAAGTACAGACCAAAAGTATTTAGAGCACATAAAGAGACAGACCCTAGGTCAGTTGCTGACTGTAGATTTTTCTTTAAGTTTTGTCCTTTCAATTAGTTTCTCTACTATGTAGCAGACCAAACTCTCTTCTAATGGTTATGAATCTATCTTCTGAGAGTGGTTTAGTGAAGATATCAACCCATTGATAATTTATATCGATGAATTCTAAAATGATGTCTTCTTTTTGGGCATGATCTCTTAGGAAGTGATGTCTTATATCAATGTGCTTGGTTCTTAGGTGTGAGATAGGATTTTTAGATATGTTTAATGCACTCATATTATCACACTTAATTGGTATAGTTGTGTATTTCAAATTGAAATCACTTAATGGCTGTTTCATGTAAAGTGTTTGTGCACAACAACTCTCGGCTGCTACATATTCAGCTTCAGCAGTTGACAAAGTCACGAAATTTTGTTTCTTAGAGAATCAAGAAACTAAAGATCTTCCTAAGAAGTGGCATGTGCCACTTGTACTTTTTCTATCTATTTTACACCATACATAGTCCGCATTTGAATAACTTATCATTTCAAAACCGGTGTCTTTAGGGTACCATAGTCCTAAGTTTATGGTGCCTATTAAGTATCTTAGGATTCTCTTAACAACTATTTGGTGTGATTCCTTAGGTGCTGATTGAAAACATGCACACATATACACACTAAACATTATGTTGGGTCTACTGGCAGTTAGATATAATAGACTTCCAATCATACCTCTATAATACTTTGAGTCTACGGATTTTCCTTTTTCATATTTGTCTAGGCTGATGGAGGTACTCATAGTTGTTCCTATAGGTTTGCTATTTTCCATACCTAATTTTTTGTATCATTTCTTTTATGTATTTGGATTGACTTATAAAAGTCCCATTCTTTGCTTGTTTAATTTGAAGTTCAAGAAAATAGTTTAGTTCTCCCACTATGCTCATTTCAAATTCTTCTTGCCTATTAAGTATCTTAGGATTCTCTTAACAACTATTTGGTGTGATTCCTTAGGTGCTGATTGAAAACGTGCACACATACACACACTAAACATTATGTTGGGTCTACTAGCAGTTAAATATAATAGACTTCCAATCATACCTCTATAATACTTTGAGTCTACAGATTTTCCCTTTTCATATTTGTTTAGGCTGATGGAGGTAGTCATAGTTGTTCCTATAGGTTTGCTATTTTCCATACCGAATTTTTTGTATCATTTCTTTTATGTATTTGGATTGACTTATAAAAGTCTCATTCTTTGCTTGTTTAATTTGAAGTTCAAGAAAATAGTTTAGTTCTCCCACCATGCTCATTTCAAATTCTTCTTGCCTATTAAGTATCTTAGGATTCTCTTAACAACTATTTGATGTGATTCCTTAGGTGTTGATTGAAAACGTGCACACATACACACACTAAACATTATGTTGGGTCTACTGGCAGTTAGATATAATAAACTTCCAATCATACCTCGATAATACTTTGAGTTTACGGATTTTCCTTTTTCATATTTGTCTAGGCTAATGGAGGTACTCATAGTTGTTCCTATAGGTTTGCTATTTTCCATACCGAATTTTTGTATCATTTCTTTTATGTATTTGGATTGACTTATAAAAGTCCCATTCTTTGCTTGTTTAATTTGAAGTTCAAGAAAATAGTTTAGTTCTCCCACCATGCTCATTTCAAATTCTTCTTGCATACATTTTGCAAACTCTTTACATAGATGTTCATTAGTGGCACCAAATATTATATCATCTATGTAGATTTGAATTAAAAGTATGTAATCTTCCTTAGTTTTAATGAACAAGGTTCTATCTATTTTTCCTCTTGAAAAACCTTTCTCAATTAGAAATCCACTAAGTCTTTCATACCAAGCCCTAGGGGTCTGTTTTAATCTATACAACACCTTAGTTAAGCTAAATACATGATTAGGATTTTCTATATTTTCAAAACCAGGGGGTTGTTCAACATATACCTCTTCATTGATATACCTATTTAAGAATGCACTTTTGACATCCATTTGGTATAACTTAAATTCTTTGTAGGAAGTATAAGCTAACAACATTCTAATGGCTTCCATTCTAACTATAGGGGCAAAGGTTCCATCATAGTCTATCCCTTCTTCTTGGTTATACCCTTTTGCTACAAGTCTAGCTTTGTTTCTAGTGATTATACCATTCTCATTATTTTTTATTTCTAAATACCCATTTAGTTCCTATGATCGAATGATTTTCAGGTTTGGGTACTAATTGCCATACTTTGCTTCTTTCAAGTTGGTTTAATTCTTCTTGCATGACAATTATCCAAGATTCATCCTTACGGGCCTTTTCAACATCTTCAGGTTCATTTTGAGACAAGAATGCATAGTGATTGCTTAGATTCTTTAGAGAAGATCTAGTAGTTACACCTCTAGATGATTCACCTATAATTTGTTCTTGAGGATGATATTTCTTATACTTCCATTCTCTTGGTAATTCTAGATTTTCTATAGGTTCATCTTTTGGGTTTACTTCCTTTTCTTCCTTGATTTCTATTGCATCCTCATTTTTGAAAAAATCATCATTTTCTTCATTTTTGACTTCTCTAAAGAAAGGATTTGACTCATCAAAGTCTACGTGAATTGATTCAATTATGGCGAGTGTTCTTTTGTTGTAAATCCTATAGGCCTTACTATTTGTAGAGTATCCTAGGAAAATACCTTCATCCGATTTAGCATAAAATTTTCCTAAGTTATCTTTGTTATTGAGTACAAAACACTTACACCCAAATACATGAAAGTAATTTATGTTAGGTCTTCTTCCTTTCCATAATTCATAGGGTGTCTTGTTTAGGCTTGATCTAATGGAAACCCTATTAATTACATAACAAGCTGTATTTATAGCTTCGGCCCAAAAATACTTGGGTAAGTTATTTTCATTAAGCATAGTTCTTGCCATTTCTTGAAGGGTTCTATTTTTTCTTTCCACAACTCCATTTTGTTGTAGGGTTCTAGGTGCTGAAAAGTTGTGACTTATGCCATGATCATTACAAAATTGTTCAACGTATTGATTCCTAAATTTTCTTCCTTGGTCACTTTTTAGATTTGAGACATTGTAGCCTTTCTCATTTTGAAGCTTTTTGCATAGAGTGATTAACGAATTATAAGCTTCCTTTTTGTTAGCTAAGAACAATACCCATGTATATCTAGAGTAATCATTAACAATTACAAAAGCGTATTATTTTCCTCCTAAGCTTTGAGTTTTAGTAGGTCCAAACAAATCTAAGTGTGGGGTCTACTTGTTGATATATGTTTCTTCTTTTTGAAACTTTTCTTGATTTGTTTTCCTAGTTGACAGGCATCACACGCTTTATCTTTGACAAACTTAGTGTTAGGCAAGCCTTTAACTAAATTCTTTTTAGAAAGCTTGGATACAAGATCCATGCTAGCATTTCCTAGCCTTCTATGCTAAAGCCAACTATTTTCAATCATGGCAGCTAAGAAGGTTATATCTTAAGAGATCAAGCTATCAAGGTTTATGCAATATATATTGTTCATTCTATGTGCAGTGAATAATGTCTTATGATCCTTAGAATTTTGAATTATGCATTTGTCTTTTTTAAACATTATTTCAAATCCTTTGTCACTAAGTTGACTAATGCTTAAGTGATTATGCTTTAGACCATCAACTAACAAGACATCATCTATAGTGAGTGAAGAGTCTTTACCGATTTTACCAATTCCGATGATCTTGCCTTTTGTATTGTCACTGAAGGTTACAAACCCTCCATCCTTTTGAGTGAGAGAAGTGAACTTAGATTTATCTCCCGTTATATGCCTTGAACATCTGCTGTACAAGTACCATTTATCCTTAGACGGAGTGGTCCTAAAGCAAACCTACAAGAAAGGATTTATGTTGTTACTTTAGGAACCCAAACTTTCTTAAGTATCTTTAAATGTTGTCTAGTTTTAGCATTTATTTTCCATTCATTTTTTACTTTAATGTACTTTTTCTTGAGTGGACAATTGAACATTATGTGTCCTTTATTTTTATACATGTAGCAAGTAGTATGCTCATAAGTGTTTGTTGATGAAGTACTTACATAATGTTTGGATTGATTTACAAAATATCCCATAAACAAGTTTTTCTTTCTTTTGTTTGGTGTTCCATTGTAACCAATTCCTTTTTGTTGTTTGCCATCCTTTGTTGTCCTACCATTTTTTCGAAGTTATCTTTACCTTTGGTAAAGTTGTAAATGACCTTTTCCTTTTCTTGAATTTGTTTTTTTAAGATCATTTATTTCTTGTACTCTCTTGCTATCTTCATTCACTTGAGACTTAACTAATTTTTGAGACAAGTTATCTACTTTTTTCTCAAACTCTTTAATCTTTAAGTCTTTTTCTTCTTTTACAAGTTTTGAGGATTCAATATGATTTCTAAGTATTTCATTTTGTTGTTTCAAGCTTATGTTCCTCTTTGAGACCTTAACGAACTTATTGTGCAAAGAGAATAATTCAGCTTGAAGTTTTTTATAAGAAGGTATGCTTTCATATGAATTACTACATGATTCATCACATGAATCTTCAGAGAGAAAGTAGTAAGAGTTTACCTCTTTGTTATGTGTCATGAAGCACATGTTTGCTACTTCTTGATCGCTTGACTCGCTCTCTGATTCACTCGAACTTGTGTCATCCCAAGTTGTCTTCATTGCAGGCTTCTTTTTTCTCTTTTCTTTCTTGAGTTATGGGCCATCCGGTTTGATGTGTCCGACCTTTTTACGATGATAGCAAGTGGGAGGTTCATTTTTGCTTTTGTATTCCCTTTTATTACTTTCACCTTTTTCAACTTTTGATCCGTTGTATTTTCTAGTGAATTTCTTGTTTCTTTTGAAGAATTTTCCAAGTCTTTTAGTTATGAAGACTAAGTTTTCATCTTCTAATTCACTAGATTTATTATCTTCTTCACTTGAATGTTCTTTCAAGGCTTTTAGAGCTATAGACTTCTTATTTTTATTTTCAGTGCTTCTTTCTTTCAAAATCATTTCATAGGTTAGAGGTGATCCTATGAGTTCATCTAAGGAAGTTGTTTTAAGGTTTCTACCCTCCGTTATGGCCGTTGCTTTTGGTTCCCAAATAGGTGGAAGTGCTCTTAGAATTTTGCGAATCATCTCATGGGTGGAATATGTTTTTCCTAAGGCACTTTGTGAGTTTATGATATGTGCGAACCTAGTGTACATGCTTGTTATAGTTTCATCGAAATTCATCCTAAAAGCATCGTATTCACTAGTTAACATATCATTTCTACTTTCCCTAACATCTATCGTGTCTTCCTATGTTTCCTCTAATTTATCCCAAATTTCTTTAGCTGTTTTACATGCCATTACTCCATTGAATTCATTTGCATCAAGTGCACAGTATAGGGCATTTATTGCACTTGAGTTAATTTGCAGCATTTTGAAATCTGATTCGGTTAGTTCTTTTTCCTCTTTAGGTACTTCTTTTCCATCTACTAGTTTAGTGGGGATCAAATTTCCATTTGTGACAACATTCCATGCCTTCCAGTCCATTGTTTGAAGGTAGATTCTCATTCGTTGCTTCCAAAAAGTGTAATTTAGTTCACAAAAAATGGGTGGCCTAGTTGACCATTGACCCTCACCAAAGGGAGCTACTCCTATTTGTGCTTTATATAACTACTTGTTAGGTTTTGCTATATACGCGCTCTGATACCAATTGAAACCTAAGGTGTAGTCCCAAGAGGGGGGGTGAATTGGGTTATTTAAAAAATTCTTTAAAGTCTTTTTAAAAGTTCTTGATTATTTACAATCTTTTAAAGACTTCTTAAAATTCTTGTTGATTAGGCAGTCTACTCAAACACTTACTTCAACTATTCAATTCGCAACCATAACAACCAATTTAATGACCATTCAAGCCAAACAAACACCATACAAGTAATTAATATTAGTTTTGCAATATTCATCAACCTTGTTTATGAATGTGCAAATCCTGTAGTTGGCTTTTGAACTGAAGATTAAAATAACATCCAAACACTTTTTCAAGATCAGAATTTAAATAAACTTTCAGTTAATAGGTTTTGGGTTGTTAACTAATCAACGTACTCCCTTATGGTTTTCGTAAAAAAATTGATTAACCAACGTACTCCCTTTTGGTTTCCGCAAGCCCAAGAACTAAGTAGGCTTTGGTTTATTTAATCTCCAATATGCGTTGTTTTTATAATTGAAAGAATTACAACATTCACATAATTTATATTTTTGTTGAAATTTAAAAAGAGTAAGGTAAAGAGAGTGACACCGCTGTTTTTACAAGGTTCGACTTACCCTAGCCTACGTCCTCGCCTTAGGTCAACCACCTAAGGATTTCACTATACCTTGTTCCTTCCGGGTGGAACAAAAATCTTTACAATAACCAATCTCTTTTTCAGGAAGAGAAACCTTTCCAAGTAACAACCTATGCTTAGTCCAACGATCCAACAATACCTTAAACCATCAAAGATAAAGTAGAAAGGAATGAATATCTGCGTACAAAAACACTCTCAAATACAGAGTAAGTTGTATAAGTTAAATCTCAAATCGTACTTCAAAACCAAAACTAAATAGAAAATGTGAAACTCAAGGTTTAGAAGTTACCAAAGTT
Organism: Malania oleifera; assembly: GCF_029873635.1. Lineage (NCBI taxonomy): Eukaryota > Viridiplantae > Streptophyta > Magnoliopsida > Santalales > Ximeniaceae > Malania > Malania oleifera. The sequence goes on along the minus strand of NC_080421.1, from coordinate 51,797,820 downwards.
TCTTTCTTATTGATATAAGAATTTTAGACACAAAGCAGAATCAGAACCCCCTTTTAATCCAGCAATTTCGTAAAGTTTTCCCCTAGCAAAGGTGTGATCAAGAATGAACTTTAGGAGAGTTTTAGCATAGAAATCATGTATTGCTTGAATGTATTCTTCATTTAGTAAGGAAGGTATTTATAGGCCTTTTTAAGGAAAAGTTTCCTTATTTAACATGAAGCATTTAGGTAACTTTTCAAAAAATATTAATTTATAAAATTAATTTTTGAAAATCTTTCATTTAGGTAACTATTCAAAACATATTGAATTATAGAATTAATTTTGAAAATCTTCCATTTAGATAACTTTTCAAAAAATATTGAATGGAATTGATTTTTGAAAAATTTCCTGCAAGTTTGAAATTCAAAAATTCTCCGCAGAATCAGTCAACTGACTCACTCGACTGGGTCACTGACTCACTTGACTGGGTTACTAGTCAGTTGGCTGGACAGTCCTCTCTTTTCAAATATTTTCTATTTCTGATTTCTTTAAAATCTAGTTTACTTGAAAAACTTAATTATGACTTTTCAAAAACATATTCAAGAGTTTTTTTTTTTTAAGTGCTGGTCTTTAAGTTTTTGTATCTTAAGGAGCTTCACATATCTAAATAGTGATGTCTTGAAGTACTTACAATATTCTTCTAAGCATGATCTCCTTAATCACTAAGTCTTGCAGCCTCTTGAGGTTCAGTCTTTACTTCAAGGTCTGCTTGGCCTTTAAGCTCTTCATGTATCTTTTATTTCTTCAATGTTCTGAGAAACTTTCGTTTGATTGACTTTGATCTACAACTTACTTCCATGATTAATCATGAGTGTCCTTTTACTTAGACCTGAATTAAAACCACTCAACAATGCATGTTAAAACATCTTTCATTTTGTTATCATCAAAATAAGATTGAAAAACCTAATTAGACCAACATATGATTATAAAATTTTACTACTATAGATAATAGTAAAAGTTTTATATAGAAATTTTTAAATTTAAATTTATTTTTATAGCAATTTTGAAATTATAGTATTAAATATTATTTTACAAAATTAAAATATTATGATAGCTAATTTTGGCCACACTCTAATAATAATCTTATTTACTTACTGAGCGTCGTCTCACCCCAATCATTATTTTATATTTCAGATCATTTTGAAGAGTGTACCAGAAATCTGGCATAGCAAGTGCATGGGCGGGAATAGAAAAATGAGAGTAGAATAAAAAATTAGCATAATACAATTTAGAATATGTTTGTGTATTTTAAAATTTTAGAAATTTGCATTTTAATAGTTGAGACATATTTTTAATAAAGCTAATTAGTGCTCTGGTAATAAAAATAATTTATATTTATTTGCATCTGCTGAAAAATTTATACGTAGGAACCCACTCGGGTTCGGGTCCTTACAATTTTATTGATAAATTTTATCGGGAAAACTCTTCTTAACCTGTGAATCTTTGATTGCAAGATTCAATAGCTTACTTTATTTTTATTGCATAAATCTTTTTGTAAGTATATCCCCAATATCTCCTATACTTTCTTTGTAAAATATTTCAGGAGATGTTATTTGAGTTATAGATCTTTGAAAAACACTTTTGAATATTTTTATCAAAGATCATTATCATCAATTTCTTGGGCAAAAATCTTTTGAAGGCAAAACGCTAGGTTCTCCTACACTTTATTTGAAAAATAGATTTTGGAGAAAATTTCTATTAGGGTTTGAATCTTTGAAGTGCATTATCATATACATATTTGTTCAATGACTGAAAAATACTCTTTAGAAAATCACATACTCACATTGAGCTTCTATTCCATATCATACGTGAGTGTATTTGTGCTTATGGTTGTACATCATCTACTTGTATAAGAAGCATCTTTGTTGTACACAAATATTGATATCTGTTGTATTCCTGATGTGCAATCGTCGGAAGAGGATTGCACTGGCCTACAAAGTGCACCAGATAGTTCAGACTCGGTTAGGAAGACCTGTTGCACTGTAAGGTGTAGTTGTAAAGGTTGGGATCAGCCTTGTGAATGTGACCTGGGGTATTCCCTCGCCTAGTAAGGAGAGGTGAGTGCATTCGGTGACTCTCCACTCGTAAGTGAGCATTTGTAGTGAATCTACTAGCTTGTGAGCTTAGGGCGGGGATGTAGGCAGTATTGGCCGAACCCCGATATCATATCGTGTGTTGTTCCCTTCCTTGCGCACTTTATTTTCTGCATTTTAAATTGAGTTCAATATGTTTAATTATTTATTGTCTTGATTGTTTTCACATACATGCTTTGAATACTGTGAGTATTGGAATCTGTTCAGAAAGACTCTAGGTTGCAATTTAGTACTTGTGGATTTGAGCTTAACCTAAGAAAAATTTTAAATTTCCAATTCACCCCCCCTTTTGGGAATATACTAATTCCAACACTTATATCTATACTGTAGATAAAAGCATAAATATATAAATAATTTTACAAAAAAAAAATATTTTGTAATAGTCCCAAAAAGGACTATATAAGATTAGTGGGGTGATTCCAAAAAAAAAAAAAAAAGTTAATTTTTTTTTTAAAAATAGAATAAAAAATAAAACATTTAATTAATTAATTAATTAAATTTATAAAAAAAGAAAAAAGTTATAATTAAAATTTATTTTATTTTTATTAATAAAATATATTATTATTATTATTATTATTATTATTATTATTATTATTATTATTATTATTATTATTATTATATATTCATTCCTTGAAGCTTCAGGAGTTGTCTTCAAAAAAAAAAAAAAAAGCTGCGTAGGAGCCCCCAGTACTCTCTCTCTCTCTCTCTCTCTCTCTCTCTCTCTCTCTCTCTCTCTCTCTCTCTCTCTCTCTCTCTCTCTCTCCTCTTGTTCTTTCTCCCTCTCTCCTCAGTTCCGTGATGGATTCTTGTCTGATCGGAAATCGAAAGATACCGCTGGACTCCATCTTCGCTGTCGTCATTTCTACCGGAGCGAATTGGTGGTAGGAGCGGCATAGGCGTATCTCCTAGGGTAAGCTAATTTCTCATTTTTCCTTAATTTCTTACAAATTATAAGCCCAATCGACGATTGGACACCACCACATGAATCTAGGGATGATTCTCTATAAGTTTAGTGGAGCAGATTTCTCGTGGGGTCGTCGTGGGCATAACCCCAAATTTGGGATATGGGGGTTATTAAGGGGCTTATTTTTAATTAATTAAGGTTGATTTAGAAATGTTATAATATTGAGCATCTCAGGTTGAAGTAGGATTTTCGAAATTTAGGGGCTGGGTGAGCGTCGCGGGTGTAATTTCGAGCTACGTAGGCATAGTTTAGAAAATCAAGTGGGTGTGTCAAATATTAGTTTAAATGTTGATTTGGGGTATATGAAGTTTAGTGAAGTTTAGATGGGTATTATTTTGGGGAAATAAGTTAATTAATCTGGGGAAAATGCAAATTGCAAGATTTGAGTTTCGGGCGCCAAGGGCATAAGATTTGGGTCCCAACGAGACTCTCAATAACTCAGGTAAGGAGAATAAATTATAGCAGTATTTTTAGAATTACTGTTTTAGTTAATATGTGAAAATGTGCTTATGGTATTTTGTCTGAATATTATTATAATATAAATATTAGATAAATTGTGTGGCATTTGAGTAATTTTAAATTGTGATATTTTGGAATGTGAAATTAATATTTTATGAATAATAGATGGAAACTGTGTGGCATATGATGTATGTTGAAAAATGTGAAATATAATGATGAGTAATTTCTGAGAAAATATTGAAATGAAAATTATTGATGTGATTAGTGAAAAATAATGAAATATGGTATTTATATGTGAGTGGAAATGTTTTGCCTGAAAAATGAGATTTTGTGAATTAGTGATATGAGTATTCTGAGAAATATTGAAATACGTGAAACATGATATATATTATTATGAGATGACAAAATGTGCGCAAAAAATGATGAGAATATTTATATTGAACTGAATTGAGATGTACTAAAATATGATTGATGAAATGCCAATATGCATAATGATTGTGGGTATGTGGTAGTGAACCCTGATGGATGGTTATGATATTGAGCACGGTACCATTGCTAGTGGTGTAATGCAACCACACGGACTCTTGAAGCGTGTGGTATGATAGTCGACTAAGCTATTTTGTAGGGTTGTTGGGCCCCCTGAGTCTGGATCAGGGCTCTAGGCCGGTCGGTCGTACTATAGACGCGATAATGATATTTTGATCTAATCGGGTCGGCCAACCGCGGTTAGATATAGCCTTTGAGCCGCACAACCTTGACCATGGGGGGAAGCATGATGTGGATAGAAAGATCCTCAGGGTAGCCATGAGTTACAGACGCGATGTTGGTATTAGGTACTGAGGATACTCATGAGTTGGATAATAAAAAATGGAAACGAAAAGTGAAAAAATGATAAAATTGGCTAAAATGAGAAATGAAAGAAATAATGAAAATTGAGAATAGAGAATGATAAAATTGAAAAATGGAACCGAGTGAGTTAATAACATAAATAATTGAGGCGAAGTGAAACTCTTCGCCTGAGGGCTTACTGAGTAAGGTGAGTGCCATGATAGGTATCAAATGTGGCCATACCTAGCTCCGTAACGTGTTAGGGCAGAGGGAAGCTACCTGTATAGATAGGTAATCTTCCCTATTCTCAGGAACTTCGCGGGTAAATATGTGTTGGAAATCATTGAATTTGAGAAATGATTTTAAAACTTATAAAAGTTTGTGTTGTATATCTATATAATTATGAGAATGTGTATATTAGTGTATTTTCTCAGATAAAATGATGATTTGAAAAGTAAAGTGTATTATAACCGAACTCATATGGCCACACACTGTAAATAATTTATTCCTTCTTACTGAGATGTGTCTCACCCAAATTATCTAAATTTTTCAGGGAACAGGGATAGGCCAGGAGACAGAGCTCTGAGACCTTAGGGAGCTGAGACCCTGACACACAAAGTGAGTTTTTGGACTAGAGGAGGTGTAATTCCCCTAGAGTTGAGTTGTTTTTGAGTATGGGGTGGTGATGTTTATATATATGTTTGACAATACTCTAGGTATTGTATTTTGACTGATATGTATAGACTGTCTTTCGCTGTTAGGTTGTATAATGAAATAACTTTTAACTCGGTACCCAATGTAGGTTGGGTCATGTGAATGGTGATAAGGTGGTTGATGTGGCTGATTTATGAATGTAATTGAGGACAAGTGAATATTTATTTATTTTTATAAAAAAAAATTGTACGAAAATTGGGGCATCACAGTTTGGTATCAGAGCCTAAGTTGCTAGGTTTTGCAGACTTTAGTAAACAACAGAATACAATACCAGAGTATAGGAGTGAATTTTGAGGGGAATAGGAGATGAGTAGATTAAAATGTGAGTTAGTTATTGTTAGAGGATGAGGTGAGAATATAGGATTCTATCTTGTGGCCTAGAGATAGGAGTACCGGGGTTGTTTTTGTGCTTTTCCTGGGGTAACGATTTCCAGAAAACCGTGGATATTATCGTTGGGTCATGTTTCTGAGTGGTAGGGCTGAATCCTAAATGGGAATGAAGGATGTGGAGATAAATGGTCATAGAAGAGTAATTTATGAATTATAGCAGTGTATTGGTTGTGTGATAGTGATTGTATGCTGAGATTAGCTGCTTCCTTTGTAGGATGGATCCGGGGAACAATAACACGAATGTGGGAGGTGATGGAGAAGGACCTTCTAGTATGGGTGGTGGAGACTCTAACGCAGTATTGTGTAGCATCACTCAGCAAGTGATGGCTTAGATGGCCAGGAGCTCAGGAGAGCAGAGCTGCACGATAGAGCAGTTCACTCGTATGCGACCCCCATCTTTTGTTGGAGGAGCAGACCCACTGGTAGCAGAGAACTGGGTTTAGGACATAAAGGTTATACTAGCAGTTCTCTCATATATAGACGAGCAGAAGGTGTTGTTTGCTACATTTAAATTGATAGAGGAAGCAAAGCGCTGGTGGAGGTTGCTGAGATTACTAAAGGAGCAGAGGCTAGGCCTTGTAGCGATGACATGGAGTCACTTCAGGGAGATTTTCTTCGAGTGGTACTTTCCTACTACGGTCAGGAGTGCAAAGGCATCAGAGTTTTCATATCTAACACAAGGTCTATGACGGTGCAACAGTATGTAGCGAGATTCGTTGAGCTGTCCCGGTTCACCCCGTACCTAGTGTCGAATGAGGAAAGGAAGGCGAGGAAGTTTGAGGAGGGCCTGAGGCAGAACCTGTATGAGCAGGTGATAGGTTTCTGGGCTCAGACTTTCTCAGAGATAGTGGAGAGGGCTGCGATGATTAAGAGTGGCCTACAGAGAGGCGTCGCAGCACTGAGCCAGAGGAAGAGGCCCACACCTTCTGATTTTCAGATAGGGCCCAGTCGAGGGCCGTGGAGGAGATATGATGGTAGAGTGGGATGACGATAGGGAGGAGGAGATTGAGTAGTACACAACAGACAGATGCCCCCTCCTTGTCCTAGATGTTTGAGAAGACACCCAAGAGAGTTTCGAGCGAGGGAGGTTATCTGCTATCAGTACCATTAGCCTGGGCATATCACGAGCAACTGTCAGGCATCGCCAACAGTAGTAGCTGCTCCTTAACCATATAGAGGAGGCTATCAGGAACCTTGAGGTGGACAACCAAGGAATACTGCCCTGGCATGAGTTTATGCACTGATGTCGGGAGATGCTGAGGTGGCAGGAGATGTGGTGACAGGTACTGTTTCAATACTGTCATTTAAAGCTACTGTCTTGTTTGATTATGGGGCGACTCATTCTTTTATCGCCTGAGAATATGTGAATTTGTGTGGGTTTGAATCTCAGCAGTTAGAAATTAGTTTGTCTGTTGCTACGCTGAATGGGGTTGTAGGGATATGTAGGAACGTACTCAGGGACTGTCCAGTAGGTATTCAGGGGAGGTTTTGTCCACTAATTTGGTGGTTTTAGACATGCATGAGTTTAAGGTAATCTTGGGAATGGATTGGCTAGCTGCCCACTATACTAGCATTGATTGCCATCAGAGAGAGGTAGTGTTTAGACCTCTAGAGGGATAGGAGTACAGATTCGTGGGATCACGGGTGCGCACTCCACCTAGGTTATTATCTACTATTCAGGCGCATAAATTGCTGTTAGAAGGATGTCAAGGATATTTAGCCTGTGTGAAGGCAGTATCAGAAGGGGAGCTGAGGGTGGAGGATATTCCAGTGGTGAGGGATTTTCCTGATGTATTCCCCTAGGATTTGTCGGGACTACCTCCTAATCGTGAGATAGAGTTCGTTATTGATCTGGTGTTGGGGACAGTGCTGATTTCGAGGGTGCCATATAGAATGGCACCGGCAGAGCTAAAATAATTGAAAGAACAGTTACAGGAACTGTTAGATAAGGGGTTTATTCGGCCTAGTTTGTCACCCTGGGGAGCACCGGTTTTGTTTGTGAGGAAGAAGGATGGCTCGTTGAGGTTGTGCATCGACTATCGAGAAATAAACAAAGTAACTATCAATAATAAATTCCTGTTCCCGTGTATCGATGATTTGTTTGATCAGTTACAGGGGACACAGATCTTTTCGAAGATAGACTTATGCTCTGGGTACCATCAGGTGAAAGTTAGGGAGGAAGATGTTCCAAAGACGACATTTGGAACACGGTATGGACACTATGAATTTCTGGTTATGCTGTTTGGGTTGTCGAATGCTCCTGCAGTGTTTATGGATTTGATGAACAAGGTCTTTCACCAGTACTTGGACTAGTTTGTGGTAGTATTTATTGATGATATAGTGGTATATTCGAAGAGCTAGAGGAGCATGAGGAGCATTTGAGTATAGTGCTGCAGGTGTTACGAGAGAAGAAGCTATATGCGACACTCAAGAAGTGCAAATTCTAGTTGAAACAGGTTACCTTCCTTGGACACGTTATATCCAGGGGTGGTATTTCTATTGATCCGAGTAAGATTAAGGAGGTAGTAGACTGGGTACGACCAAAGAATGTGCATGAGATCAGGAGTTTCCTAGGATTGGCTGGGTACTACCGTAGGTTTGTTGAGGGCTTCTCTAGATTGTTTGGCCCACTTACTAGATTGACCAGGAAGGCAGTGAAGTTCGAGTGGTTTGATGAATGTGAATAGAGCTTCCAGAAATTGAAGCAACGACTCATCACTGCGCTTGTGTTGATGATTCCTTCAAGAGAAGAGGTGTTCGTAATTTACAGTGATGCGTCCCATAAAGGGCTCGGATGCGTGTTGATATAGCGAGGGAGAGTGATAGCCTATGCCTCACGATAGTTGAAAGAATATGAGAAGAACTACCCTACCCATGATTTGGAGTTGGCAGCGGTTGTTTACGCACTGAAGATTTGGAGACACTATCTATATGGGGGTAGGTGTGAGATATTTACTCATCATAAGAACTTAAAGTATTTCTTCACGCAGAAGGAATTAAATATGAGGCAGAGGAGATGGCTGGAGCTAATAAAGGATTACAACTGCACTATCAGCTACCATTGAGGAAAGGCTAATGTGGTCACTGATGCTTTGAGTCGGAAATCAGTGGATCTATATCTGCAGTGGTGATTCAACATCTGATCTATATGGATTTAGAGAGGCTCGGTGTGGAGCTGGTAGAGGGCGATCACCAGGCGTTCATTGTTGACTTGGTTTTGCAGCCGACTCTATAGGAGAGGATTAAAGCAGTTCAGAGAAATGATGCAGAACTAGCAGAGCTTATGGGGAAGGTACATGATGGTTAGGAAATAGAGTTCAACATCTCAGATGATGGGACCTTGAGGTTCCGTACCAGGTTATGTGTTCTTGCCGATCCTGAGATCAAGAAAGTTATTCAGGAGGTAGCACATCGGTCCCTATATACTGTACATCCAGGTGCACTACAATGTACAGAGACCTTGGAGAGTCCTTTTGGTGGAGCAACATGAAGAGGGAGATAGCCCATTATGTGGATCAGTGTTTGACGTGCCAGCAAGTGAAAGCTAAGCATCAAAGACCGACGGGATCATTGTAGCCACTCCACATTCCTGAGTGGAAGTGGGAGCATATAGTGATGGATTTCGTCACAAGATTACCGCTAGCGTTGCATAGACAAGATGCTATCTGGGTAGTGGTGGATCAAATGACAAAGACTGCCCACTTTTTACTAATCAGAGTTAGTTATTCCATGGACAGATTGGCTGAGTTATATACCCAGGAGATAGTTAGGCTCCACGGCGTCCCAGTGTCCATAGTTTCGGAAAGAGACCCACGGTTCACGTCTCGTTTTTGGAAGAGTTTGCAAGGGGCAATGGGTTCTCAGTTGTCGCTCAGCACAACTTTTCATCCTCAGTTAGATGGGCAGATGGAGAGGACGATATAGATTTTGGAAGATATGGTGCGAGCATGTGTGCTGGACTTTGGAGGTCATTGGATGCAGTATTTGCTATTGGTTGAGTTTGCGTATAACAACAGCTACTAGGCCAGCATTGGGATGGCACCGTATGAGGTGGTGTATGGCAGGAGGTGCCGATCCCCATTGTATTAGGATGAGATTTGGGAGAGACAGATATTGGGGCCAGAGCTGATACAGCAGACTCAGAATAAAGTCAGACTCATCAGAGATAGGATTCGAACAGCACAGAGCTAGCAGAAGAGTTATGCAGATACTCGCCGGTAAGAATTGGAGTTTGATGCAGGAGATCACGTGTTTTTGAAAGTGGCACTGATGAAAGGTTTTATAAGGTTTGGGAGGAAGGGTAAGCTGAGCCCTAGATATATTGGACCATTTGAGATTCTTGAAAGAGTGGGTCCAGTTGCCTATCGATTGACATTACCACCGATCCTGTCTAGGATTCATGACGTATTCCACGTTTCTATGCTGAGAAAATACGTCCCAAACCCCTTCCATGTGATCAACTATGAAGCACTGGAGTTGGGAGACACTTTAGCTTATGAGGAAGTGCTAGTGCAGATTCTTGACTGGAAGAAGCAGGAGCTACGCACGGAGAAGATTCCATTGGTAAAAGTTTTGTGGCGCAATCATGCCGTTGAGGAGGCTTCCTGGGAACTGGAGGGTCAGATGCGCCAGAGATATCTACACTTATTCAGTGGAGTTTAGAGTTGAGCTAGTCAGAATAAAAGGAATAATATTTTTTTTTAATTTGTGTAGTGTAACGTAGGATAGATAGAGTTTTTAGTTTTGGACGTGAATGGTTTTGCGAGAATTTTGAATAGTTGTAATCTCCTAGAACTCTCGTTGTAACCACGGTGTTCCTCCGCCATAAGTGAGGGTAATTAATAAAATTGGAAGTGTTTCTCTAAGGATGGGGAGCAGATGAACAGTAAATTTCAAGGACGAAATTTTTATAAAGCGGGGAGAATGTAATAACTCCAAAAAGGACTATACAATATTAGTGGGGTGATTACAAAAAAAAAAAAATTTTAAAAAAAAAAATTTTAATTAATTAATCTTCAAAAAAAAAAAAAAAAAAAAGCTGCGCTGGATCCCGCTGTACTCTCTCTCTCTCTCTTCTCATTTTCTCTCCCTCTTTCGTCAGTTCCGTGACGGATTCTCGCCCGATCGAAAATCAGAAGACACCGTTGGACTCCATTCTCCATTGTCGTTATTTCTACGGGAGCAGATAGGTGGTAGGAGCGGCGTAGGCGTATCTCTTGGGGTACACTAATTTTCTCTTTTTCCTTAATTTCTTTGAAATTATAAACCCAATCGACAATCGGACACCATCACGAGAATCTAGGGATGATTCCCTACAAGTCTAGGGGAGTGGATTTCTCGTGGGGTCGTCGTGGGCATAACCCCAAATTTGGGATATGGGGGTTATTAAGGGGCTTATTTTTAATTAATTAGGGTTGATTTAGAAATGTTAGAATATTGAGCATCTGAGGTTGAAGTAGGATTTTCGAAATTTAGGGGCCGGGTGAGCGCCGTGGGTGTAATTTCGAGCCCCACAAGCATAATTTAGAAAATCAAGTGGGGGTGTCAAATATTAGTTTAAATGTTGATTTGGGGTATATGGAGCTTGGGGAAGGTCACATGGATATTATTTTGGAGAAATAAGTTAATTAATCTGGGGAAAATGCAAATTGCAGGATTTGAGTTTTGGGTACCAAGGGCGTAGGATTTATGTCCTAACGAGACTCTTAGTAAGTCAGGTAAGGGGAATAAATTATAACAGTATTTTTAGAATTACTGTTTAAGTTAATATGTGAAAATGTGCATATGTTATTTTGTTTGAAAATTATTATGATATAAATATCAGATAAATTGTGTGGCATTTGAGTAATTTTAAATTGTGATATTTTGGAGTGTGAAATTAATATTTTATGAATAATAGATGGAAACTGTGTGGCATATGATGTATATTGAAAAATGTGAAATATAAAGATGAGTAATTTCTAAGAAAATATTGAAATGAGAATTATTGATGTGATTAGTGAAAAATAATGAAATATGGTATTTATATGTGAGTTGAAATGTTTTGCTTGAAAAATGAGATTTTGTGAATTACTGATATGAGTATTCTGGGAAATATTGAAATACGTGAAACTCAATATATATTATTATGAGATGATGAAATGTGCACAGAAAATGATGAGAATATTTATATTGAACTGAATTGAGATATACTAAAATATGATTGATGAAATGCCAATACTGCAAAATGATTGCAGGTATGTGGTAGTGAACCCTGATGGATAGTTATGATATTGACCACGATACCATTGCTAGTGGTGTAGTGCAACCACACGGACTCTTGGAGTGTGTGGCGTGACAGTCGACTGAGCCATTTTGTAGGGTTGTCAAGCCCCCTGAGTTCGGATCAAGGCTATAGGCCAGCCAGTCGTACTATAGACGCGATATGATATTTTGATCTAATCAGGTTAGCCAACCGCGGTTAGATCCAGCATTCGAGCCGCACAACCTTGACCATGGGGGGAAGCATGGTGTGGATAGAAAGATTGTTAGGGTAGCCATGAGTTACAGACGCGATGTTGGTACTAGGTACCAAGGATACTCATGAGCTGGATAGTAAAAATTGGAAATGGAAAGTGAAAGAATGATAAAATTGGTTAAAATGAGAAATGAAAGAAATAATAAAAAATGAGAAATAAAGAATGATAAAATTGAGAAATGGAACCGTGTGAGTTAATAACCTAAATAATTGAGGCTAAGTGAAACTCTCCGCCTGAGAGCTTACTGAGTAAGGTGAGTGCCATGCTAGGTATCAGATGTGGTCATATCTGGCTGCGTAATGTGTTAGGGCAGAGGGAAGCTACTTGTATAGGCGGGTAATCTTCCCTATTCTCAGGAATTTCGCTGGTAAATATGTGTTGGAAATCATTGAATTTGAGAAATGATTTTAAAGCTTATAAAAGCTTGTGTTGTATATCTATATGATTATGAGAATGTGTATATCAGTGTATTTTCTTAGATGAAATGATGATTTGAATAGTAAAGTGTATTATAACCGAACTCATATGGTCACACACTGTAAATAATTTGTTCCTTCTTACTTAAATGTGTCTCACCCAAATTATTTAAATTTTTCTGAGAACAGGGATAGGCCAGGGGACAGAGCTCCGAGATCTTAGGGAGTTGAGACCCTGACACACAAGGTGAGTTTTTGGACTAGGGGAGGTGTAATTCCCCTAGAGTTGAGTTGTTTTTGAGTATGAGGTGGTGATGTTTATATATATCTTGGACGATACTCTGAGTTTTTGACTGATATGTATATACTGTCTTCCACTGTTAGGTTGTATAATGAAATAACTTTTAACTCGATACCCAATGCGGGTCTGGTTATGTGAATGGTGATAGGGTGGTTGACGTGGCCAATTTATGAATGTTATTGAGGACAAGTGAATATTTATTTATTATTATAAAAAATAAATTGTACGCAATTGGGGTGTCACATATTTATCTTTTAAAAGTAAAATTAAAATTTCTAAAAGTTAATTTTTATACCATATATATTTCAATCTTTTAAAAGAAAAATTAAATATTCCCGAAACAAATAAATGTTCATATGCAAAAATATCTTTATGAGACTAAATATACCTAAAAGAAGTAAATATCTATCCTAAAGTATTTAAATTAAAATTAGAAAAAAATATACTTAGAATGTCAAGGAATTATTGTTTAAATTTTTTAAAAAAATTCATTTGGTTAAAAAATAAATAAAAAATAGTAGATGTACATGTATGTCGATACCAGATTATGGTTTGGGGGTGTGTTGACAAATGGGACGTTGCATGGATCTTCCCAAACAAGAAAGTCAAAAAATGGTGGACAAAGACTTTAAAAATATACAAGAATTGAAAAAGCGAAGCCGCCACCTTTATTATTTTTTAAGAAAAAATAAAGAAAAAAATCCTAAGAGGTCTACGACATAGAGAACAAAGGTTCAAGAAAACACTTATACATAGGAAAAGTGGTGGACCAACCATTCTAAGGAAGATTAGTCAACCAGCAACCCTATTGACACTCGTTCTAAGAACAGTTAACTTTGTGTGTGTGTGTGTGTGCGTGCACCTTAACTAAAGAGAAAGAAAAGAAAAGGAAGAAAGATCCCCCTTTTTGGTCATCCGGTGAAATATTACTATCTAAGAGCCCACACAATAGGGTTGCTAACCTTGATATGCCCTTGTTTGAGAAGCGGCTAGTCCTTAGTAACCTTAAATTTTTGAAAATAGAGGAATAAAAGAGGGGATGATGAAAAAGTTTTGATTGATTGCCATGAAGAAGTATAAAGACGACCCATTTTCTTGAAAGTTCGAATTAGGGTAGTGGTAGGCTCGCCAAAGCTTGGGTCCTTAACTACCAAAGATAAAAAATTATAACCTAACTAACTCAAATTCAATAAAACAGTGAGTAAGTCGGGTGTCGATTCTTAGGGATTCAAGTGCAGTTGTTCACCATTTCTAGCCTAATTTACTACACTTTGTGAAAAAGGGAAAAAGGAGATATTTTGAAAGTGTATATTTAACAACTACGAAAGCATGTAAATTTATATTAACACTACTCCTACAAAGCAGGTCTCAGATTATGAAACAAGCCTAGACTGTCATGTGCGCTAGCTATGTCCGGACAGCTATTCGTACTAGGCTAACAGTTAAGTGAACCATTCAATGGCATAGGGTAGCAAAGGTGCGCCAAACGTCCGAAGCACGATTGAGAACAAGGGTATACCCTACCCAACGATTATGAGAACACCCCGTATATGAACTGTAGCCTATTACATTCAGGTGACTGAATCCCTAGCTAGGCTATCCTTTATCCTAGGGCCTCATCACAATCAATGATGTAAACTTACATGGAAAGTAAAGACATAAAATTTAAAATGCATGTATTTAAATGAAAGCAGAGTAAAGAAAAATGGATTTAATTGTAACTCAATAGCCTATCACTAGCAATCAAGATTACAACCAAAAACCAACTATCTACGCGGAAGCACAAGGAACTCGAAAAGTTTTCACAGGCCTTCGACGAATCCAAGCACATAACCAGTAAAGGAATTGAAATCAAAGCAATAAATTCTATTTTAAATGGAACCCAAAGACTCTCTAGGTCTATCACTAATCAAAGAGTGGCCAAAGAGGAACCCTAGACACATAGACGAAGCTAGCTTTTATACCCAAAAAGGTTTACAAAGGTTTGAATTCAAAACAGGAAAGTTCTACAGAAAATCTCGCAATGAAGTTTGCATCTGGCGACCAAGTCGCACCCATATCTTCCCATGGTCACACCTTGGTCGAGGCTCACAGGAATTCTGGGATTCGAACTTTAGGCATTCTCGACCTGGTCGCGCCTGTAGATCTTCTTGGTCATTCCGATGGTTGAGACTTGCAGGATCTCAGCTTCAGTAATTCTTCGAGATCTTGACCTGGTCGCCCCTCAAGGTATGTTAGTTGAACTGTTGGTCGATACTTTCGGTATTTCTGACTCAATCAGTCTCAAGTTCTTGACCTAGTCTCCCCTTTGGGTCACTTTGTCAAGCACTTGGTCGAACCTTGCAGCATTTCTCTTTCAGTTTGAACCTTGGAATCTTTCTTTTGTGACCTGGCTGCACCCTGTGTTGGCTGGTCATAGGACATGGTCGAACCATGTCTTGTTTCCTTTGATTACTTGAGGCTTTAGGGGCTTGGTTAAGCATATGATTTTAGCTTTGTGCTTCCTAATTACTCCCTTGACTTCGTATTACTTAACTCCTTGGTTTTAACCTGTTTTTTCCTAAAATATGAACAAACCTTGCATAGCTCCGAACTATGATAAGAAAAGGTATTTACAAGATAAATGAGAATAAAACAAAGGTAAATAGAGGCCTAAAATAGTAGTTTTTAGGAACATGTCACAACCCCCAATTTACACTTTACTAGTCCTCGATCAAAACAAAACTAAGAAAACTATAAAATCCTATCTACCTCCTCTTTCGTGGGAAGCACAGTTGCATTTACCGTATGCAACAAGGCTTTAAACCCCTAGGTGATCCTAGTGGAT
Source organism: Malania oleifera (assembly GCF_029873635.1). Taxonomy (NCBI): domain Eukaryota; kingdom Viridiplantae; phylum Streptophyta; class Magnoliopsida; order Santalales; family Ximeniaceae; genus Malania; species Malania oleifera. Next base: position 51,782,271 of record NC_080421.1, on the reverse strand, counting down.
GAGTTATAGTCTCGTAAGGGTTTCCACGACGGTACCCACAAACACCAATCTCAGTGGATATTTAATATGATCACATTTAACACAATCATACCATTTCACATACAAGATTATAACATAATTACAAGCAAGCTCCTCCATACATAACTCTATTATACAAACAACTCCAAAGAAAATCACTCATACAAGTCTCAATAGTGTATAGCCATTAAGAAAAGTATAACTCTTAGAGAATCAACCAGCAATTACAATTCAGAGTTAATATCATCATATAAATTCAAGTATACACAGGAAAAGTCACTAGGTATGTGTAAAGTGAATGATTCATCACACTCGAGTTACCCTTGGACACCTACAAAACGGTCGTTTTGACTCAGCTTCATCGGTATACTCTCAAAAACACTCAAGAAGATGGGTTCACTCTTGTATGTGAGGAAGCCATGCATGATTAAACATCTCATATATTTTGAAGAACTAATGCTAAAAATGGAGTGAATTAGTCTCTTTAGAATGGGATCCAGCCTATTAAGGAGGTGTCAGGTCCTTCACCCCAGCGCCTTCTCACATACTCACCACATCCAACCAAGACAACCCTAGATTGACTTATTCGTAACTAGGTGTGAATACATCATACGCATCAGACAATTGAAGAAGCTTCATATGTACATGAATATGTGTGTTGTGTCCCTAACCTGATCCTTTTGTATTTGGTGTAGGTTTTCTATGTATTTTTTTCATTTATTTTTCTTCTCCTCATTCTTTTCTTTATACAATTTTCTTCTATGGTCAGCTAAGACAATCATCACAACTTTTGTCATCTTTATGCTACCGATAAGAAACTAAGCTCGAAAAGGAGTTTATGAATTTTGTCCATCTTTAGGGTTGACTTAATTCTCATGTATTGAGTAGGCTACAAGACCTAGGTTTATAACTCCCCACTAAACATCACCTCAAAGCTTGCAACAAATACAGAGACTAGAATGCAAAGAATATCCAAAGAAGGAAGGTTGAGTTTCGTGAACTCATAGTTCATGCAAATAACTCTCACAAAAAATGAGAGGCTAAACATAACCTCACAAGGTGTCATAGTCACCACATTTGTTCTCTCAGTGCTCTCAAGGAACCCTAAGTGATATAAATCATGTGAAAGTGCGTCCTAGCCTTGTGAAGTGCCATGTGAATACAAGAACTTATACCACAATATTAAAGTGAATAAACTCCTAGTCAACCCTCATAGAGTTGTAAAACAAGTAAATTGGTTATATCATGTGAAATTACACACAACCAACTCACTACATTGTTAGTGAGCATAGCAAAGTTATCTAATGGATACAACATAAGCATGTAACATATAGGCCATATAAGAGTATGTAACAGACAGTAAAAGTGCTATCATGGCATGAAACAGACAATGTCACTGAAAATTTTAAAAAGTGTGTCAATTTTGTGCTTAAAATGCATCATGCCTCATTTTCCTAACCCCCAACTTAAAAATTTAGTGTCCCTACTGAAGTGTGGAAAGAAAGAACCTGGAAGGCATGAGAAGGAAACACTATACGGTGCTTAAAGATCATCTTGTGTACCTATGTAAGTAACATCCACATAAAATCCAAAACTAAAAAGATAAAAGCAATAGTACATTGAAGCACAAAAGACAAGTAGATACAAATCACCATATATATATATATATATATATTCATTAGTTGCACGGGGCAGTGCAATTGAAGATAGATGCATAAAAAGCACAAATACAACCACCTAAGTATGGTGATACAAAAGGGAAGACAATACAAATAAAAGAAGAAAAGAAAAGAAAGAAAATAAAAAGAAAAAAATAGTGTACCTAAGCACAAAACATATGTAAAGAGAGCATATCAAAGGATACTAAGTACTAGACCTCGTCCTAATCCTCCTTAGTAGACAAGCCGGTGTCATAGTCAGAATTGCCACCCCCTAGATCGTCGAATGCATCATAACGAGTGCCCTTATCAGATTGGCAAGCTGCATTAGATCACGGGCTTGAAGTAGACTCCTCCTCAAAAAGACTACCAGATATTGGTGGTGACTTGGGCAAAGCTGGAGCAGGGGGTGGCACCCGAGCAGTTAGGGCCTCTGTCGGTGCTAGTATAGGAGCAGTTGGGTGTGAGATAGGAGCCACTAGTGGAAAAGGTGCACGTGGGGGAACCAGAGGTTGTGGGGTCGATGAAGTGGCTGCTCCACTAGTAGCCAATGAACTAGACAACTCTGCGACCATGCGTTATAGAAAAGGAAGGATTAGGTAGGTGGTGCCCTTACCTGAAGCGACGCTAAGTCCTACGGGATATCCACCTACAGAATAAGGGCGGTCATCATGGAATGAACCAGTGAGGCAAGTGCTGGAGTGTTAGATGGCTTAAAGGTCAGCTCTGTAGTAGCGGACACTGATGAGTCCCTAAAATGCATGATTTTATACCCTTATTCACCTTTGTTTATCCTTATTTTATTATGTAATTACTTAGAGTTATCATTGTTCAGAGTTATGAAGGGTTTGTTCGTATTTTCAAGAAAAATAGGTTAAAACCAAATAATTAGGCATACGAGAAGTTAAAGGAGAATTTGGGGACACATAAAACTCAAATCAGATGCTTAGCCAAACTCTTGAAGCTCTAGATCATCAAAGGAAAAGAAGACTTTGCTCGACCAAGGGGTGCGACTAGCAACCCAAGGGGCGACCAAGTCCTCGCTAGTAGAATCCAAGGTTCAAATTGAGGAATAATTGCTACAAGGGTGGACCAAGCCCTCGACTAAGTGACTCTCAAGGGCAACCAAGTTGAGATATTAAGGCAGGACTGAGATCAGAAATACCGAGAGCCTCGACGATGTGCTCGACCCAAGAAGCCATGAGGTGCGATTATGTTGAATTCTTTAGATTACCTAAAGTTTGAGATCCTACAAGCCTTGACGATCAACTCGACTATCAAGGCCACATAGTGCGACTAAGTCGACAATGCTGAAGATTCAAATCCCTGATTTCCCAGGAGAATCGACTAGGGTGCACACAAGGAAGACATGGGAGCGACTTGATCGACAGCGACGATCTTCTATGCGAGATTTGCTACAGACTTTCCTAAACTGTCAAAAAAACTTTTTAAACCATAGAGCCTATAAGTATTCTAGGAACACAAGCTCTAGGTTCCCCTTTGGCCTCTATTAGGTTAGTGAGAGACCTAAGACATCATTTAGAGCCAGGTTAGATTAGGAGTAGAGTAGATTTCAATTCCTGTTTCAGTGTGCGCACGAAGTGTCCAACGGCCTATGACAATTAGTGGAGTTTGTGTAATCTCTATGTATATTACATGATCATTCTATTGTTCCTTTTGGCGTTGATGACAAACGTACTAAATATAAAGAATTAATCTTTTACTTGCTTTCTCTTTACCGCTTTCTTTTATATGCTTTCCTTTACCGCTTTTGATTTATTACTTTGATGAATGATGAAAAGCTGCAATAAGGAATATCACTACTATTGTTTCAGCCAGGATAAGTAGTTGGTTATGGATACATAGAGGAGTTTGTGATTGTTGAGACATGGTATACTCCGGTTCTCGACCATGCTCCGGACGGTTGGTGCACCCTTGCTACCCTGTGCCCTCGAATGACCCTCTCCCACTTTGGCCTGAGAAGGCTCAGGTTAGTACTCATATGTATTCTTGGTTGAACATAGTTAGAGGCAAGAAGTTCAGCACCTGATTCATAATCTCAACACTTCTTTGTAGGAATAGGGTAATATAGTTTTTACTTGCTTTACCGTGGTTGGTTAGATTTCACCTATTGCATATTATATTTTTATCTTTCTTTTTATACAAGGCATTAATAAACTAATTAAGAAAAGGTTTACAACTGCATGGTTTAGTCCCTATGGATCGACACTCGACTTCACCACTTTCTACTGAACTTGGGAATTGTTAGGTTTTTATAAATATTATTTTTAGTAGTTATAGACTCAAGCCTTGGCGAGCCTACCAGGCACCTCAATGGAACACGCGGGGGACTGAGCCTCGCTCACGATAGCAACATATGATGGTGGTAAATCCTCAATAGGGGCTTCCACCTCACTCTCACCAGATGACTCAACACGATTATGACCACCAGACTTGTTGGTGGAGTGGCACGAGGAGGTGGAGGTGGAGGTGGATGCGACAGCTGTAGCGAGGGCTGGGCAAAGGATGAAGATACCTCCTAAGTGGCAGCAGGAGATGGGGGAACTGGAGGTATTGAAGGACTAGGGGTCGAGGCTGGAGCAGCAAATCTTGGAAATGAGAACGTTGAGAGCGAACTGGGGAAGCAGACTCTGAGGGCCTCGACTAGTGCCCCAAATCCCTAAAAGAAGGTCTCCCTAGTCTTCGACATCTCATGGTGCACCTCAAATCTAAAGGTCTCGAACTCCTACCATAGGTGGCCCAGGTCATCCCCTGCGTGCGGCACAGTGGGGAATGCCAGTGGACGAGGTCCCGTTGACGGAGGAGTTGCCTCTGAAGGTGTAGCTAAGGTAAAGGCTTGAAAGTCATCCTCCTCTTTTTCTTCAGCGCTAGACGAGGTGGGGGCACTGGTTGGCATATAGTCGCATCCTCAGGGTAATAAAAGAACTCAGGGGGGCTAGGAACTTAGACCACAGTTGTCCCTCAAAAGGTGCCCACCTATTGACCTTCAGTCGGGTTATGACCACCAACTGTAGGCTCTAGTGCGATGTCCACTTTGTGCTGACCTCTCCAATTGGCATGTGCACATCAAGGTTGCCCAGATTGATTTTATTGCTCATTAGGATCACCATGACAAGCTGGGCGTATGGAATAAGGGGCCTCCTCGGTTCCCTAACAACCTAATCACGCATGAGCTTCAAAGTCGGCTTCCTCAGCCTTAGGTGTCTCACGTTCCTTTTGTAGAATGTGATCATCTCGTCCATAATCAACTGAGGGATGTCCACATTCATGTTATTGTGCATGGCATACAAGATCAACAAATGGATGCCACGCTGCTCGAAATGATGGTCAGACGCTCAGATGTTGCACTAAAGGACGAGATCCAATAGGAGCAGGTAATCAGGAACCCTGCTCCATGTCGTGCACATACCGCGCAACATGTTTGCACCATTATAATAAAGACCATGGAACATCCTGGTGATGATATGGTGGGCATTGGAAGAGTCGAGGGCCTCCCACAATGTGTCGTCGGCCTCCACGTGGGACCACACCCTATCAACCAAGGCGGGGGTGATCTCAAACCCGACGCCTTGAATTGTAGTGGACTAGATGCCCATCTGCGGTTCATGATGCAGGTGTTGGTAGAACTCCCAGACCAAGGTCGGGTGATATGTGGTGGTGGGTGCGGTCATGTAGTGCTTCATATTTCACCGCTCTAGGACCTCTATACAACATCTCCTCCTAGCATGGACACGAGTCTCGTCCAGTTAAAGCCAGTACATGGGCTGGAACTCGTAGTCCTCGAGGGTCATCCTCGATGCTCTCGACCTCCAGTAAAATAGTGCCTACGCAATTTGGGACACTCGAGCTCTCGATGTTGCTGGTGCAGGTAGCATTTGATCAGACTCGGACGATGATTTGTCCCTTAACTAAAGCTACACCCACTTCCACTTGGCGGCAGATTGTGAGGAATAAGGTTGCTTGGAAGCAGCCTGAGACTCTAAATGACAAAGAATCTTCGATGAAAGATGTATGGAGGTGGTCAGGAAGGTGGGCAGCTATATAAATGGAGTGGAAGATGTACTGTGTGGAAGTGGAAGAGCCACAGTCATAGGGAAAGATCAATCGGTTGAAACCCTAGGTGCGTTGGACAAAGTTTCGCATAAGAGAGGGGTTCACTGGAGCTAGGATAATGAACTGGAGGGTTGCTGAAGGCTCAGAGAAGGTGAGGGAGGCTCAGGCGACTAGGTCAGAGAGGAGTGCAACGAAAGAGGTGCAAAGGAAGAAGAAAGGGTGGTGTTTGAGCTTTATGCGAGAAGAGGCTTTAAACATGATTTTAACAGGTTCGACTAGGTCATAATAGATTAATGCTGGTCGCGCCTTGTCACACCCCCTCGTGGAGAATAGGAACCCAGCTCTTGACTTGGTCACACTAGAATGGAGAGCTGGTCACACCCCTAGTCGAATCTCTTAGGATTTTAGAAATTCAGAGGATTCAGAAGCTCAACTAGGTCACACAAAAATAGTGTTGTTTGCGCCTGGTCACACCTCAATGAACCTAAAACCTATTCTAAGGACCCTACACCCTACATACTCTACAATGTACAACCTATGGACTCAAAGAAGAAATAAAAAACACTTGGGTTACTTTCGAAAGTACTAAGTTTACTATCTTCAGCCAGACGTAAAGAAAGCTCAAGGTGGATACACTGCATCACAAACAAGAACTTTCTCGACAAGTCCCTAATTTATTCCCTCTACATATGGCTTAAGGCACTGACCATTGACCTTGAAAAGGGTACTAGTCATTGGATCCTTAATTTCAACTGCACCATGGGGAAACACCCAATTCACAACATAAGAACCATGCCATCTGAAATGCAGCTTACCTGGAAATAATTTCAACCTCAAATTAAAAAGCCATACTTTTTGGTGAGGCTCGAAAGATTTCACAACAATGTACTTGTCATTAAAATCTTTCGTCCTATCTTTATAGATCTTGGCATTCTCATACGAGGCATTCTAGATCTCCTTTAATGCATTGAGTTGGAGGCACCGATGAGCACCAGTAGCAACCATGTTGAAATTGAACTTCTTATCGCCCAATATGCTCAATGCTCTAACTTAACTGGGAGGTGACAAGCCTTACCATAGACCAATCGATATGGAGACATATCGATAGGGGTCTTGTAGGTTGTCCTATATGCCCACAAAGCATCATCTAATCGAGAAGACCAATCTTTTCTATCTAGCCTCACAGTTTTATCAAGGATGCTTTTGATCTAATGGTTCGAAACCTCAACCTGCCCACTAGTTTGAGGATGGTACGGTGTGGCGACTTTGTGAGTGATGGAGTATTTTCAAAGAAAGGCTGCAAAATGACGGTTGAGGAAATGAGTTCCCTCACCACTAATGATGGCTCGAGGACAACCAAAATGACTAAAAAGATCCTTAAGAAATCAAACAACCACTCGATGGTCATTGGTTTTAGTCGCAGCTGCCCCTACCAACTTCGAAACATAATCCACTGCCACAAGTATGTACATGTATCCATAGGAAGGAGGGAATGGACACATAAAGTCAATCCCCCACACATCAAATAGCTCAACCACTAGAATGGGGCTCATAGGCGTCATGTCATGCCAAGATATGACAAAAAATCTAAAGTGACCACCGCACTCTAAGGTATGAAAATATGTTGTGATACTCACTTTCGGGGACACATCGCCGAATGATCGAGTCCGGGATGATTTTGAAAAGATCTGAGTCTTCCCTTGAGTAATGGTGCACTTAGGAGAAAAATTTGTCTTTCTCCCACAGTGTCCAATCATGAGGAATGGCTCCCGTGGCCAAGTAGTTAGCAATCATAGCAAACCCTGGGAGTTGGGAAGATATGACAAAAAAGCTACTCATCAGGAAAGCAATCTTGAATCGGATAGGGGTCGGTAGACCTCTCAAGTAAAATGCAAAATAGATGATCAGCTACATGGTTTTCTGTCCCTTTCCTATCCCGAATCTCATAATCAAACTCTTGAAAAAGCAAAATCCACCTAATCAACCTAGGTTTGGTCTCTTTCTTAGTGAGAAGGTACATCAAAGCGATGTGATTGAAATACACAATGACCTTCGACCCTTGGGGATAAGAACGAAATTTATCAAGTGCAAAAACTACTGCTAGAAGCTCTTTCTCGGTAGTGGTATAATTCTTTTAAGCTCCTTGAAGAGTTTTACTAGTGTAGTAAATCACATGAGGCAATTTATCCACCCGTTGTCCAAACACAACCGCTACGGAATAATCCGACGCATCGCACATGATCTGAAAAGGTTGGGACCAATTGAGTGGCTGCATGATCGGGGCAAAAAAGAGTAGCATTTTAAGAGTTTCAAATGTAGTGAGACACTCTTTATCAAACTCAAAGGATGCATCTTTTATTAACTTGTTGGTCAAGGGCTAAGAAATTTTACTAAAGTCCTTGATGAATCACCGATAAAAACCAGTGTGCCCTAGGAATGACCTCACTTGTTTAACAAAACTAGGGGGAGGAAGTTTATAAATTAGCTCTACCTTAGCCCTATCTACTTCAATCCCCCTAACAGAGACAATGTGCCCTAACACTATTCCCTCTTTAACCATAAAGTGGCTCTTCTCCCAGCTTAACACCAAATTTGTGTTAGAACATCTTTCAAGGACTTTGGATAGGTTTTCCAAGCATGCATCAGAGAAGGATCTGAACACAGAAAAAATCATCCGTAAACACCTTAAGAAAATTTTCAATCATGTCAGAAAATATGGCCAACATGCATTTTTGAAAAGTTGCTGGTGCATTGCATAGCCCAAAGGGCATCCTCCTATAGGCAAAGGTCCTAAATGGGCAGGTGAAGGTAGTCTTCTCCTGATCATCTGGGTCTGCAACCTAATTCTACCCAGAATACCCATCCAAAAAGCAATAAAAATTCTGTCCCGCTAGCCTATGTTGACCTTATGGGTCATATCCTGTTTTGATTATGAAAAATACTCTAGTATTTAATGTTTGCCAAGTTTCGTGTGCAGGATCAGTCTTGCATGTATTAGAAAGATCATATGATGACATGTGGTGACTTGAAGAAAATGAAGACCCAACGTATTTATTTGTTTTAATTTATATTAATTTCATTTCGGGTCTGTAATATTTAATTAGAAACGGTCTATAATAATTGATGTATATCATGCATGTAGAAACTTATAAGTTCAAAGACCTTACAAAAGACCCTAGGACCTTGCATAGACACCTAGAATAAGTCCCCACTTTCATATATGCAATCTGGGGTAAAAACAAGGCTTAGGTCCTTAAAATGATAAGCCTTCGGGTGACCAAACCTTGGCGTTGAAAAACACCTCAATCGATCGAATGTTTGAAAAGTCAGAACGTTGACCTGACTTCGGGCGACCGAACCTCTCAGTTGGCCAAATCTTTAATTCTAACTTTTCCAACAACTCGGGCGCCCGAACTCCGTAGTCATCCTTGGGAGATTGAACATGCAAGTTTTGCAGACCAAACTTAAGTCTGGGTGAATGAACCTCGAGCATTTGAATTGCAAGACACCTAAGCTTGTGTTTTTTTTTGTGCAAAACTTATTTTCACAAGTTCATTTTTCAAATATCTCTTGTGTTAGATTCTTGAGAAAATAATTTTAGAGATATTTTGATTACTATTGTTGGAAATCTTTGAATCCCTAAATTGTGATTAAGAAGTACATCTATATATTATTTCAAAGATAAGCTTGATAATACACCCTTGTAATTGATTGAATATTGACATAAGATTGAGTGTTTAGAACACGTATTGCACAGAGCTTATAGTTCCCATTTGCTTGTTGTGCATTGATTGATATTGGTACAAATCTGCTTGTTGGAGAAGCATATATTTTGTACACAAATTGTATTGTGATTTGGTTGTATTCCAGGCGTGGCTTGAGGGGGCATTAATCCAGCCCGGAAGGATTGGTTTTAAAGGTTGAGATCAGCCCTACTTTAATTTGACCTAATTGTATTAGGTGCCGTTCGACTCGTTAAGTGAGCCATAGTGGAATCCTTGTGCTTGTGAGCCAAGGTGGGGACGTAGGCACATTTGCCGAACCTCAATAACATATCTGGCGTTATCTCTCTTTACTTGCTTTATTGTGCATGCGTAATTAGTTTACTTGTGTAATTTAATTTCAACTAAATATATTGATTTAATTTATATCTGCACTAGATTGACCCTAGGGTTGTGCAATACTGCTGCTAGATAATTGACCTAGGGGAGAAATTTTTAAAGTACCAATTCACCCCCTTTTGGGATTACAATTAATTCAACATTTGGTATCAGAGCTAGGTTGCTTAGACTTGATCATTAATTTGCATAAAGATCTAGGTGGCTCATAACACTGTAACCCCTTTCCCTGAGGGACCCTCTTCCACACGTCCTCCTATTTTTAGCGGTGTTAATTACACCTTCTGAAAACAAAGGATGTGTATTTATCTTTAGAATATTGACTGGAAGGTGTGGAGAGTTGTCTCTAAGGGAAACAATGTTCCCATGAAAAACTGAAGGTGAAATTAGAATTCATAAGTCTAAAGATAAATACACTAATGAGGATATGAAATCTGTTATTGTAAATGCTATTGCCATGAATAATCTCTATTGTGGACTTGATGTTAATTAATTTAATAGAGTTATGACATGTGATTGTACTAAGGAGATATGAGATAAGTTGGAGGTCACATATGAAAGTACTAGAGACGTTAAGGATAGTAGGATAGACATGTTGACCAAAGAGTATGAAGCATTTAGAATGAATAGTGGTGAATCCATTCAGAGCATGTACACTCGCTTCACACACATTATTAATTCACTGCATGCATTAGGTAAGACCTATCCCACGTATGAAATGATTAGGAAAATCCTTAGGGGATTGCCATCGGTTTAGGAAGCAAATGCTACAACCATATCTGAGGGTGGAGATCTAAAGGCTATGTCACTAAATGAACTTATAGGGTCACTTATCACATATGAGTTAGCTATTAATGAGAGACTGAATGAGCAAAATAGAATAAGGAAAGTAACTGCTTCAAAAAAGTCTACTAATACTTCTAGTGAGTGCATCAAAGCTGAATCTGGAGATGACATGGCTATGCTTTCTAGGAAGTTTAGCAGGTTCTTTAGAAAAAACAGTAGGCCATATAAAAAGTTCAAAGATTCAATATTTGAGAAGGGAGAACTCAGAAAAAGAAAAGAGAAATCAAATTCTCCCACGTGTTACAATTGTAACAAGGTCAGTCATATCAAACTTGACTAACTATTGCTGAAAAAGGAATCTAGGAAAAAGAAAAGAGCTATGAAAGTAGGCACCTCGTGGGATAAACAAAATAGCAGTGATTCAGATTCATACTGCAATGATTCGAAGGTTGCTAACTTGTGCCTGATGGCACGGGATGATGAGGTATTGTCTTCTTGTTCCTTATCTTCATATTATTCTGATAATGATTGTGATTCTAATAGCATGTCTACATATAAGGAATTGTAATATAAATATATTCATGTATCTAAATTGCTAAACAAAATGACCAAGGAAAATGATGTTTTGAAAAAGAAATGTTAAAACTGGTCAAAACAATTTGAAATTGCAAAGAAGTCTCATGCCTTAGTTCTTAAAGAAAAAGATTTGAAAATTGCCAAGCTTGAGAGAAAATTGGAGGATAGCTCCAAAATTGTTTGTAAATTTACTGAGGGCCAACGCAATTTTGAAAAACTTCTTAGGGCCCAAATAAACTCTCTTAGCAAAGAAGGTTTTAAATTTAATGGTATTGAAAACGTGAGACGACCTGATCTTTATTTGGGACATTTAGAAAATCAAATTCTTGTAATATTCCACCTAAAAACCCTTGGTGGAGAATGAAATGTTTTAAATGCAAACAGATTGGACATATTCAATTTGACTGTCCATTTAGAAATAAGCATGTGGTAATTAAAAAGGTTTGGAGAGTCAAAGGTGAATCAGGAACTAACCTCTTTGGATGCAACAGAATTTGGGGATCAACATCAGTTACTTGAATTTACTTGCAGGTGTGCATAAGGTCGTCCTCATCCAAGGACAAGTGGTACTTGGATAGCGGCTGCTCAAGGCATATGACCGGGGACAAGGCCAAGTTTGCATCCATCACTCCCAAAGAAGGAGGATTCGTAACATTCGGGGATAACACAAAAGGGAAAATCATCGGAGTAGGTCAGGTTGGTAAGGAACCTTCCCTCGTTATTGATAATGTATTACTTGTTGATGTCTTGAAACATAATTTGTTAAGCATTAGCCAATTGTGTGATAAAGGGTATAAAATATCTTTTGAAAATAATAAACGCATTGTTGAGAGTAAATTTGATAACAAAGTACTTTTTACTGCTGAACGTCATGAAAATGTGTATACCACTAGTTTTGATAATCTAGCTTCTCAATAAGTTACATATTTTTCTGCTATAAATGGAACTAGTTGGTTGTGGCATAAACGTTTAGGACATGCTAGTATGGATCTTTTGTCAAAACTTGTGAAAAAAGACTTAGTTAAAGGCTTGCCAAAAACACATTTTTTGAAAGATAAAATTTTTAATGCATGTCAATTGGGTAAGCAAACTAAATCAAGTTTTAAGAAAAAAAAAATTCATATCCACCACTAGACCACTTGAAATGCTAAACTTAGACTTGTTTGGTCCTAATCAAGTTCAGAGTCTAGGAGGAAAATTGTATGCATTTGTAATTATAGATGATTTTTCTAGATTCTCATGAGTGCTGTTTCTTTCATATAAAGATGAATCATATGAACAATTTACTAAACTCTGTAGGAGAATTTAAAATGAAAAGGGATATAAAATTACACATATCTGAAGTGATAGGGGAACTAAATTCAAAAATGATGGAATAAAGAACTATTGTGACTTAGAAGACATATCTCATAATTTCTTTGCTCCTAGGACCCCACAACAAAATGGTGTTGTAGAAAGAAAGAATAGGTCCTTGCAAGAAATGGGTAGGACAATGCTAAATGAACACAAATTACCTAAATATTTTTGGGCCGAAACTGTGAGTACTGCTTGTTATGTAATGAACAGAGTATTAATCAGGTCATCTCTTAATAAGACACCCTACGAATTATGGAATGGTCATAGACCAAATATTTCTTGATTTCATGTCTTTGGTTGTAAATACTTTGTACTTAGAGACAATGAGCACCTAGGGAAATTTGACTCTAAATCTGATGAAGGTATTTTTCCATGTTATTCACTTAACAGTAAAGCATATAGAGTATTTAATAAGAGAACATTAATTGTTATTGAATCTATTCATGTCATGTTTGGCAAATCTAATCCATTTTACAAAAGAGATGATGAAGATGATATTGAAATTAGAAAAGGATTAGATAAACTATCTATTGAAAATAATGTGGACATCAATTCAGAAGCAAATGATAAATCAATTGAAAATGATAAAGTTGAAAGTGAGGTTCAAAAGCTACCTAGGGATTGTAAATTCATTAGGAACCACCCTTTATATCAAATTATAGGTGAACCTTCACGTGGTGTAGCCACCCGATCTTCCTTAAGAAATTTAGTTAGCCATTTTGCATTCTTATCTCAAGAAGAGCCCAAAAATATTAAGGAAGGCATAGAGGATGAATTTTGGGTAATGTCTATGCAGGAAGAACTTAACCAATTTGAAAGAAGTAAAGTTTGGACCCTAGTTCCTAAGCCCAATGATCATACTATTATTTGAACTAAATGGGTTTATAGTAATAAAAAGGATGAAAATGGGGTAGTAGCTAGAGATAAAGCTAGACTAGTCCTGCTTGTGAAGAAGAAAGATAGGACTATGAGGATGTGTATTAATTATAGAGAGATAAATAAAGTAACAATAAAAAATGAATACCCACTTCCCAGAATTGATGATTTATTTGATTAGTTCTAGGGGACCCAGGTCTACTCCATGATTGACCTAGGATCAAGATATCACCAGGTGAAAGTTAAAGTGGAGGATGTTTTAAAAACAACTTTCCGAACCAGGTATGGGCACTATGAGTTCTTGGTGATGCCGTTCGGATTGACTAGTGGCCCATCAGTGCTTATGGATCTAATGAATCGGGTGTTCCATTAGTACTTAGACTAGTTTGTTGTGGTATTTATTGATGATATACTGGTCTACTCGAGAGGTTTTGAGGAGCATGAGAATCATCTGAGACTGGTATTATAGGTATTGAGGGAAAAGAAATTATTCTCTAAATTTAAGAAATGTGAATTCTGGTTGAGGCAGGTTACTTTTCTCTGGCATGTAATTTCAGGGGACGACATATCAGTAGATCTGAGCAAGATAGAAGCAGTGGTGAGTTAGGTGAGACTAGGGAACGTTCAGGAGGTTAGGAGTTTTCTAGGTCTGGCAGGATACTACAGACGTTTCGTAGATGGCTTCATGAGATTATTGGGTCCACTGACACAACTCACGAGAAAAAAAATGTGAGATTTGATTGGAGCGATGAGTGTGAGCAGAGCTTCTAGGAGTTGAAGCAGCAGCTGATCACTGCACCTGTGTTATATATTCCATCAAGAGAGGATGAATTTGTTATATACATAGATGCATCTTTGAAGGCACTCAGGTGCATGTTGCTGTAGCTTATAAAGGTTATTGCATACGCTTCCTGACAACTTAAAGAGTATGAAAAGAACTATCGGGTACATGATTTAGAATTAGCTATAGTGGTGTATGCTCTAAAAATCTAGAGGCATTATCTTTATGGTGGGAGATGTGAGATATTCTCTAACCATAAAAGTTTGAAATATTACTTCACCCATAAATAATTTAATATGAGGCAAATAAGATGGCTAGAACTCATTAAAGACTATGATTGTACTATTAGCTACCACCTAGGAAAAGTAAATGTGGTGGCTGATGCTTTGAGCCAAAAATCAGTGGAAGCAGCATTGTTAGTAATGGAGATTCAGCATCTGATTCAGATGGACCTGGAGAGGCTCAGTATAGAGCTAGTAGACTATGGTCACCAGGCATTTATTGTCAACCTGGTGGTACAACTTATCTTGCAGGAAATAATTAAAGCTGCCCAAAAGAATGATGCAGAATTGGTAGAGCTGATAGATAAAGTGCAAGATGGTTAGGGGGAGGAATTCAATATATCAGATGATGGAGCTCTACGATTTCGTACTAGATTGTGCGTCCCTGAAGATGGTGAGATTAAGAAGGCTATTGTAACGACCTACTTATTTAACCATTTTTTTTAATCAATATAATAATTCTAGCAAATTATAATTCACCTGGACCCAAGGGTACCAGGGGTAAACCTGAAATTCAATACCATTACCTAAGCAGTAGAAAACGTGAAATCATATACATTTTAAATTACCATTCAACATAATACCAAAGTTTACTACAACCGTCATATAAATATATATACATCCCAAAAATATCCAAAAGGAGTCCGAGGGTCACTACCCAAAAATCCATCTTACCCTAGCAAGTACTTACCCTTCAAGTAAGGTAGAACAGTTGAACTCTAACGCTGTGGAGCCTTATTCGCTCTTCTATCTGGGGTTTCTAAAATGTTTATATAATTAGGGTGAGACACCTCTCGTAAAGGAAAATAAACTAATAGTAGTGTGTGGTAATATGAGTAATTTCATGTTATACATATAATAGTACATAAATATACATGATAAAACTGTTTATATCATATCTGGGAAAACATATAAAATCATAGCATGATTTAATATATCAAATTTCCATATACATAATTCATCTCATATAACTATACATAGAAAACATCCTGGATGGTGTCATGTCTTACCCCCTCATGATTGGGTTGTGCGGTCCGAAAGCGAGATCCGACAATGGTTGGCCGTCCACTGCCGAATCAAAAGCAAAAGTATGTAAGTACAATGGGTATGCCTCTCCTGATCCATACACCAGAGGCACCAACACTACAATAACCCACATCAACTGCCAATCTCCCACTGCCCCGTATGGCAAGCGGTAGCACTAACATATCATGATCGTGATCATATAGCTACCGTATCGTGCTTCGTGACAGCCTAAACCAAGCCAACCAGGTTCTGATAACATATAACATATTTCCAAATAATGATACATGACTATTTCATAATAATAATTGTCAAGTTAATGTCATCATATCATTTTGCGTAACATAACGTGAAAATCTTCGGCCCTTATGCCGACATTTTGTATTTTATAAATCACGGCCCATACGCCGGTATTACCTATCATATAAAATCCTCAGCCTATACGCCGACATATCATATAGAAGCCTCAGCCCATACGCCAGTATTACCTATCATATAAAATCCTCAGCCCATACGCCGACATATCATATAGAAGCCCTGACCCGTACGTCGGTATATTATATAAAAACCTCGGCCCATACGCTGATATATCATATAAAAACCTCGGCCCATAAGCCAATATATCATATAAAAAAACTCCGTATCATTTTAACATTTTCTTGGAAGTAGTGAACCATACTTATTTCATACACATAAAATTCCACAGTAAATTTTACTTATGCCACACAAAATAGGTATTATTCATATTTAAATCATATCATTATTTGCAGCAGTATTTCCCAAACATAATACTATAATATACTTATTTTCCTAAAATTAAATGCTATAAAATTATACATATATTTCCATGAAAAGACTGACTTAATTTATCCCTTTACCTGACTTCTAAAAAACCCCTATAATATCTAGTCTTACACCAGTGGGGTTCCCCGTTCAACACCCTGAAAACAACATCTTTTAGAACAAAATTTCAATATTTCCTCGACTGCGACATTTTCTATAACTATATGAAAGTCAAACACTAAATAAAAAGCCTTACCCTAAACTTGGGATGGAGTCCAAGCTAGCCCCACCAACAATCCACTCCAGCAGACTTGAAGAGAACTTCCCCAGGAGTGTCGTGGTAGCTTCGGATCGTTGATCCGGCGAAGAATGGACCCAGAATCTTAAAGAGAAGGGAGAGAAACCGAAGAGGAGAGAGAAAATATGGTTTTTCTTGAATAATCTGTGCTGAAATCCTAGTTTACGACTATTTATACACTGACCTTTGTTGACGAGACACGTCACTTCGTCTACGAGGCCACGAAGGAAGTTCGTTGACGAGTACTTATTCCTCGTTGATGAAATTTAGAGTTGAAATTAGCCTCTCGGTAACTTATCATCGACGAGACATGTGTCCCCATCGATGAGGACCTGCTGTGACCCCCTTTACAATTTTCGTTTTTCTCCCTCTTTTATTATTTAAATACCATTTATGTTTGGGTCACTACATTCTCTCCTCCTTATAAAAATTTCGTCTTCAAAATTTACTATCCATACGATTCACCATCCTTTAAAGAAAAAAATCTAGTTATTTTATTACTTACCCTTATGGCGGAGGAATACCGTGCTTACATTCAAAGTTTTGGAATAATACACATACAAAATAAAATTCTCCCAAAACTAAAATACTACTTACTAACTAAACTACTGCATATACTGACGAACCTGCAAAAGAAACATTACATAATTACTTCTACTTTTCTGATTATAACTGAACCCCAGGGAACAATTGCGGGTATTTCTGTCTTATTTGTTCCTGGAGCTCCCAAGATGCTTCTTCTATTGCGTAATTCCTCCACAGAACTTTTACTCGAGGAATCTTCTTATTACGTAATTCTTGATCTTTCCTGTCTAGAATCTGTACTGGTACCTCCTTATAAACTAGTGAATCACTGAGCTCTAATTCACCAAAACTAATTACGTGAGAAGGGTCTGGAACGTATTTCCTTAACATGGAAACGTGGAATACGTCGTGTATCCTAGACAACACATATGGTAAAGCTAACCTATAGGCACCGGCCCAACTTTCTCTAGAATCTTGAATGGACCAATAAACCTAGAGCTAAGCTTACGTTTCCTCCCTAATCTCTTAACCCCTTTTAACGGAGCTATTTTTAAAAACACATGAGTGTCGATATCAAACTCTAATTTCCTACGGTGGTTATTGGCTTAACTCTTCTGTCGGCTCCGAGTTGCACCAATTCTATCTCCGATGAGTCGAACCTTATCATATGCTTGTTGTACTAACTCAGGCCCCACAACTCGCCACTCACCCATTTCGTCCCAATATAAAGAAGAATGACATCTCCTACCATAGAGCGCCTTAAACGGTGCCATGCCAATGCTAACCTGATAACTGTTATTATTCGCAAACTCCACCAGCGGCATAAATTGGGCCTCACTACTCCCAAAGTACAACACGCATGCTCAAAGCATATATTTTAATATTTGAATTGTCCTCTCAGTCCGCCCATATGATTGAGGATGGAATGTCGTGCTAAAAGATAACTGAGACCCAAGAGCTTCTTGCAAGCTCCTCCAAATTTGTGACGTGAAACGTGGGTCTTGATCTGACACTATAGACATAGGCACACCATGAGAATGAACTATCTCCTGAATATAAATCTTTTTCAGGCAGTTAAGGGACTAGCTGACCTTGATAGGAAGGAAATGGACGGTCTTAGTCAAAAGATCTACTATCACCCAACTTGCACTCTGGTCATGCAATGCTGATGGTAGCCTTGAAACAAAATCAATAGATATGTGATCCTATTTCCACTCTGGGATAAAAAGTGGCTGCAACTGGCTTGTTGCCCTTTGGTGCTCAGCTTTTACCTGTTGGCACGTCAAACACTATGCTACATATTCAGCAATCTTCTTCCTCATACCACTCTGCCAATAAGACTCTCACAGATCCCTATACATTTTTGTACTGCTGAGATGAACTGTGTACAAAGATCTATAAGCCTCCTCTAAGATGGTCTTCCTGATATCAGCATCAGCAGGAACACATAATGTAGAACGGAACCGCAAAGCCCCGTCATCTATAATACTAAACTCCTCTCCTTGACCACTCTGCACTCCGACCATTACCTCTGCTAATTTTGGATCCTCCTTCTGAGTAGCTTTAATCCTTTCCTGTAGAGTAGGTTGCACCACTAAACTAGCAATACATGTCTGAGAGTTACTCTCAACTAACTTTATGCCGAGTATTTCCAGATCCATCATGATCGGATACTAAATTTCCATAACTGCCAATAGTGGTCCCACAGACTTCCTACTCAATGCATCAGTTACCACGTTTGCTTTCCCTGGTGGTCATTGATAGTACAATCAAAATCTTTAATGATCTCCAACCAACTTCTTTGCCTCATGTTCAGTTCCTTCAGAGTGAAAAAGTACTTTAGACTCTTATGGTTGAAGAAGATTTCACACCGTTTGTCATACAAGTAATGCCTCCAAATCTTCAATGCATGTACCACTGCAGCCAACTCAAGATCATGGGTAGGGTAGTTCTTTTCATACTCTTTCAACTGCTTGGAAGCATACACTACCACCTTACCATGCTGCATCAATACATAGTCAAGTCCATTCAAGGATGCATCACTATAGACAACATAACCCTCACCCCCTGTCAGGATGATCAGTATTGGTGTCATGACAAACCTCTGCTTCAATCCCTGAAAAATCTGCTCATAGCTATCGTCCCATTCAAATCTAGTATTCTTCCTAGTCAGTCGTGTCAGAGGCTCTGATAACGCTGAGAATCCCTTAACAAAACGATAGTAATACCCAGCTAGCCCCAAGAAACTCCTAATCTCCTGAATGTTCCTCAGTCTAGACCAATTCACTATCACATCAATTTTACTAGGATCCACAGAAACTCCCTCTCCTAAGATAACATGCCCTAAAAACACAACTTTCTCTAGTCAGAATTCACATTTGCTGAACTTGGCATATAACTTCTTTTCCCTGATCGTCTTTAAAACCTGCCTCAAATGCGTCTCATGCTCCGTATAGCTCCTCGAAAAGACTAGTACATCATCAATAAAAACAACAACAAACTGGTATAAGTATTGGTGGAAGATTCTATTCATCAAATCCATGAATATTGCAGGAGCATTCGCCAAACCAAAAGGCATAACAAGGAATTCATAATGCCCATATCTGGTCCTGAAAGCTGTTTTTGAGACGTCTTCTGCCCTTACCTTTACTTGATGGTAGCCTGATTTGAGATCAAGCTTAGAATACACCCGTGTACCTTGGAGTTGATCAAATAAATCATCTATGCGGGGTAGAGGATACTTGTTTTTGATTATTACCTTATTAATTTCCCTATAATCTATGCACATCCTCATGAACCTGTCTTTATTCTTCAAAAATAATACTAGAGTTCCCCACGAAGACACACTAGGCCATATAAAACCCTTATCAAGCAAATCTTGCAACTGATTCTTTAATTCTGCCAATTTCGCAGGTGCCATTTGGTAGGGTGCTTTAGAGATCGACGATGTACCTGGGAGCAGATCAATAGGGAAATCTACCTCCCGATCAGGTGGCAAGCCTGGTAACTCATCTGGAAAAACAACTATAAAATCCTTTACTATTGGCGTACTAGTGAGCTTCAATTCATTCCCTATCATTTCCTTCACAAATGCCAAGAATCCCTGACAACCACTCAAGAGCAGTCTCCTCGCCTGAATTGCTGAAACTAACTGAGGTGGGGATTGCACTCGCGACCCTATAAACTTGAATTCTGGTTTTCTCAGAGGTCTGAATATTACTTCTTTCAAACAACAGTCTATGCTGGCGTAATTGGCTGCCAACCAGCCCATGCTGAATATTACATCAAACCCGTGCATGTCTAATACTATTAGATCAGAAGACAAGATTTTTTCCTAAATATCCACTGGACAACCTCGGAGCACTCTACTACACCTTATTGTTGACTCGGTCGGTGTAGTTACTAATAATTCAGTGTCTAACAATTGTGTTTATGGCCCACATAATCTAATACACTCCATGGACATGAACGAATGTGTGCCAGTTGAATCAAATAATATAGTAACTTTAAAAAAAAAATATTCTAACCACACCTATCATCACGTCGCCGGCTGTCTCAGCATCACCCGATGTCAAAGCAAAATCTTGGCTAGAGCCATATTCTTCTGCTGGCCTCCATGTGGCGCCTGATAGTCTCCCCGGTATGGTCTGGGAGTAGGAGCAAAATTTGGTGGTCTAGGGCAATCTTGCATCAAATGTCCTTGTTTACCGCAACGATAACAAATAGCTCTCCCTACTCGACACTCTCCCTAGTGTCTCCTCCCGTAAGTTTGACAAATAAGAGAATTATGCACTTTTGGACCTCATGACCTCCAGTTTCCTGTCTCTGTCCTCTGCCATAGTTTCCTCTCCCCCAGTGACCCTGCCTAGGACTCTATTGGTAGCCTGAAGGTGGGGATCTCTTCTTTTGTCCCAATTCCTTTATTGTGCACCCATGGTCTGCAGACGAGCCTCTCTGCTCTCTAGAGCTCCTAGCGATCTCAACTATAACTTGCTGAGCCACATTGCGTAATACCGCATCAAAATTAGCCCTACCTGCACTTAAGGGACTTGCTCCATCACTACCGCTCGCATGGGCACTACCTCCTCCCAGGTCCATCCTAAAAAATAATAAATGCGATTTAGAGACCCTATCCTTATAATTTACATGCCTAACATAGTTCCCTATCTTGACATCCTCATCTCATTTTTAGATCCAGTCCTACATTTTAGGAACACAACCCGACAATAGTTTACTATAATTTTCCTGAAATCGTCACCCTAGGAAAAAGACCGAAACCACCATGAAAGTCCTACCTCTAGACTGTAGAACAACACCTTAAATCTTTTTCATACACTCTGGTATCGTTCTTACTGCACTCTAGAGTCTACAAAACCTTGTAACCTAGGCTCTGATACCAAACTGTAACGACTTGCTTATTTAACCATTTTTTTTAATCAATATGATAATTCTAGCAAATCATAATCCACTTGGACCCAAGGGTACCAGGGGTAAACCCGAAATTCAATAACATTACCTAAGCAGCAGGAAACGTGAAATCAAATACATTTTAAATTACCATTCAACACAATACCAGAGTTTACTACAACCATCATATAAATATATATACATCCCAAAAGTATCCAAAAAGAGTCCTGTAGTTGCTACCCAAAAATCCGTCTGACCCTAACAAGTACTTACCCTTTAAGTAGGGTAGAACAGCTGAACTCTAACGCTGTGGAGCCTTACCCGCTCTTACATAAATATACATGATAAAACTGTTTGTATCATATCTGGGAAAACATATATAATCATAGCATGATATAATATATCGAATTTCCATATACATAATTCATCTCATATAACTATACATAGAAAACATCCTAGATGGTTAGCTGGCTGGTATTATGTCCTACCCCCATATGACTGGGTTATGCAGCCTGAAGGCGGGATCTAACAATGGCTAGCACCACTGCCAAATCAAAAGTAAAAGTATGTAAGCACGATGGGTCTGCCTCTCCTGATCTGTACACTAGGGGTGCCAACACTACAATAAATGACATCAACTGTCAATCTCCCACTACCCTGTACGGCAAGCGGTAGCACTAACATATCATGATCGTGATCATATAGCTATGGCACTGTGCTTCGTGATATCCTAAACCAAGCCAACAAGGTTTTGATAACATATAACATATTTCCAAATAGTGATACATGACTATTTTATAATAGTAATTGTCAAGTTAATATCATCATATCATTTTGCATAACATACGTGAAAAGCTTCGGCCCTTACGCCGACATTTTGTATTTTATAAATCACGGCCCGTACGCCGATATTACATATCATATAAAATCCTCAAGTACGCTGACATATCATATAGAAGTCTCAGCCTGCACGCCGGTATATCATATAAAAAAATCGGCCCGTACGCTGATATATCATATAAAAACCTTGGTCCGTACGCCGATATATCATATAAAAAATTCTATATCATTTTAACATTTTCCCGGAAGCAGTGAACCATACTTATTTCGTACACATAATACTCCATGGTAAATTTTACGCATTCCACACAAAATAGGTATTATTCATATTTAAATCATATTATTATTTACAGTAGTATTTCCCAAACATAATACTATAATATACTTATTTTCCTGAAATTAAATGTTGTAAAATTATACATATATTTCCATGAAAAGTCTGACTTAGTTTATCCCCTTACTCGACTTCTAAAAAGCCTCTATAATATCTAGTCTTACAACCATGGGGTTCCTCGTTCAACGCCCTGAAAACAACATCTCCCAAAACAAAATTTCAATATTTCCTCGACTACTACATTTTCTACAACTGTAGGAAAGTCAAACACTAAATAAAAAGCCTTACCTTGAACTTGGGATGGAGTCCAAGCTAGCCCCACCAACGATCCACTCTAGAAAACTTGAAGAGAACTTCCCCAGGATTGTCATGGTGGCTTCAGATCGTCGATTCGGCGAAGAATGGACCCAGAATCTTAGAGAGAAGGGACAAAAACCGAAGAGGAGAGAAAAAATCTGCTTTTTGAAATCAGAGTTAGAGTTATTTATACACTGGCCTTCGTCGATGAGACACATCACTTCATCGATGAGGCCATGAAGGAAGTTCATTGACGAGTCCTTATTCCTCGTCAACAAAATTCAGAGCTGAAAGTAGCCTCTCGGTAACTTCTTGTCGACAAGACACGTATCCCTGTCGACGATCCCAATAAGCCACTTCTTCGACGAGGACCTGCTGTGACCCCCTTTATAATTTCCATTTTTCTCCCTCTTTTATTATTTAAATACCATAATTCTTTGGGTCACTACAACTATTTTAGAGAAGGCTCACAGATCCCTTTACACAGTTCATCTTGGCAGCACTAAGATGTATTACCTTCGGGAGTCATTCTAGTGGAGTGGTATGAAAAAGGAAATACCAGAGTTTGTAGAGCAGTGTTTGACATTCCAGCAAATAAAAGCTGAGCACCAGAGACCGGCAGGACAGTTACAGCCACTCCATATCCCTGAGTGAAAGTGGGACCATATATCAATGGATTTCTTCACAGGATTACCGCCGGTGCTATATAGACAGAATGTCATTTGGTTGATTGTAGACTAGCCGATGAGGGTTGCCCACTCCCTTCCTATTAAAGTTAGTAATTCTATGAACAGATTGGCAGAATTATACATTCAAGAGATAGTTCGTTCTCATGGTGTGCTGGTATCTATAGTCTCAGACCGAGACCCACGATTTACATCACGATTTTGGAGGAGCTTGTAGGAAGCTTTGGGGTCTCAGTTATCATTCTGCACAGCCTTTCATCTTCAGACTGGTGGGTAGACAGAGAGGATGATCCAGATACTTGAGGATATGTTGTGAGCATGTGTGCTGGATTTCGGGGGTAGTTGGATTCAGTATTTACCGCTAGTAGAATTCGCGTATAATAACAGCTACTAGGCTAGCATCAGTGTTGGCCTTACAAGGCTTAAAATCTTGTTTTGATGATAACAAATAAGGTGAACTTAACATATTTGGTTAAGTGATGATATTTTAGGACTCAAGTATATGAATACAAGGTTAAATGCTCATAAGGATCGTTCAAAACTTATACTTCAAAGAAAGATGAACAAATGAAGCTTAAAGAGTCAAAGCATGGATTCAAAGATGTCCTAATAAAGCTTGAAGATTATGAGAGTATGGATGGTAAAAAGGACTCGCTAAAAAGCTTAAAGTATATTAAAGCTTGAAAACAAGATGAAGCCAAAGAAAGACAAAGCAAGAGAGTTCAAAGAAAGACAAGCATGAAGACTTAAGTGTTTAGAATGTCAAAAGTCATAAGAAGTCTTTATGTAAGTATTTTGTATTTAAATATCTGTTGAAATATGTTGAAAGCTCCTCTAGGGTTAATTATGGACTTAGAGACCTTATTTCAAACCCTGGAAAATGTTTTATAAGAAATCAAAGCAAGAGAGCAAAAAGGATTTTTGAAAATAAAATAAAAAATCTGAATTTGGTCCGCTCAGACGACTGAGAAGTATCCTCAAAAGACTGAAGAATTACTTCAGAAGACTGAATAATAAGTTCAGTCTACTAAATAATTTTCTAGAGAAATCTTAAAGAGGCAGTACACCCTTAGAAGACTGAACCCTTAATTCAGTCGTCTGAGTTGGGACTTCAGAAGTCTAAACCTATAGTTTAGTTGTTTGACCTTGTGTCCAGTTCAAATTTTTCAGTGTATTAAGGAACATCATAAGACTGAACCCGATAGTTCAGTCGTCTGAACATTGTTAATGACTAAAATTTTTAAATATTTTTAAATTCAAATATTGGTTTCTTGTGCCCCAAATTTTCTAAAAACTTGGAAGACACTCCAAGTAATCTTGGGCAACACGAAATCACTTTTAGAAGCCTATAAATATATGGTTTTGCAAATCAAATTAACATAGAACAACCAAGAATTGTAGAATCTGTTGACAACCATCTTGCTATCAAAGCTCTTTCTTACTCAATTCTTTACTCAACTGATGTGCTGAATTTCTGAAGTGCTGGTTATTATACTACTAAGCTCTAAGTAGCTAATTCTCATCTTGAAGGAACTTGGTGATAAATTTTCTTGAGCTTCAATCTTATTTCAGTTTGATATTTAGATATTGTAGTATATTAGTGCTTTTGAAATGTACTAATCAGCTCTGTGTGAGAGTGTCTTTGTACACAATCTTGTTTCTTGTTGTTTCTTGATGATTCCAGGTTGTTGGATTGTTGACTGAGAATGGGGTATCACTTGGAGAGGCACAACTTTAGCCTATTGAAGGAGTGACCAAGTGTGGGGTATCACTTGGAGAGGTGTTGCTCTAGCCTACTTAAGGAGTGTTTAAGCATGGGGTATCACTTGTAAAAGGTTTGTTCTACCCGAAAAGGAACGGTATAGTGGAATCCTTTGTGGTATTGGCCAAAGGTGAGGACTTAGGCTAGGGATGAGCCGAACCTCGTAAAAAACGTGGTGTCACTCTCTTTCCTTGCTCTCTTTAATTTTCAACATATATTAACTGAGTGGTTGAACTTTATTTTTAATCATAAACACTATGTAGATTGGAAATTAAATAAACTAAAGATTAATTTGATTTTGGGATTTGCAGAAATCGAAAGGAAGTACGTTAGTTGATCAATACAAATTACGGAAACCGTAAGGGAGTATATTGATTGATTCAACACCCAAGACTTATTAACTGAAAGTTTATTTAAAGTCCAAGTTCTTGGAAAGCGTGTTGAATTTCATATTGTGCTTCACATTGAAAAATCAAATCCATCAATACAGGGCTTAAATCAATCATATACGCAAGGCTACCAAAAAGCTGAATATTATATTGTGTGGTTGATTACTTTAAAGTTGATTGATTGGTTGGATGTTTGTTTAAGTTTTGGTTTACTTATGTTGTGTTGTGATTGGATTGTGGATTGATTAAGAATCTAAGTTCTTTGTTGTGTGTTTAATAATTTGACAAGAGGTCAAAGAATTTATAAAAAGAACTAAAAGAAATTTTAATAATCCAATTCACCCCCCTCTTGGGACAACTCCTTAACTTTCAATTAGGATGACACCTTACGAGGCATTATATGGTAGGAGGTGTCGTTCTTCACTAAACTGGGATGAAATGGGTGAAAGGCGAGTTTTGGGACCAAAGTTAGTGCAGCAGCATACAATAAGTCTGACTTATTAAAAATAGAATTAGTGTAGCTTAAAGTCGGCAGAAAAGCTACGCAGATACTCACCGCCGAAAGTTGGAATTCGATGTGGGAGACCATGTTTTCTTGAGAGTGGCACCGTTAAGAGGAGTTATGAGATTTGGAAAGAAGGGTATACTGAGCCCTAGGTTTATTAGCCCGTTCGAGATACTTGAGAGAGTGACTTCAGTCGCCTATAGGCTAGTTTTACCTCAAGCTTTATTCAGGATCCATGATGTATTTCATATTTCCATACAGAGAAAATACGTCCAGATCCCTCCCATGTGATCAGCTACAAGGAGATAGAGCTTAGAGATATATTAGCATATGAGGAGAGACTAGTGCTGATTCTAGATAGAAAAGAACATGAGTTGCACACCAAGAAAATACCATTAGTAAAAGTCTTGTGGAGGAATCATACAGTGGAGGAGGCTTCGTGAGAGCTAGAGGAAGAGATACGATAGAAATACCCACATCTGTTCAGTGGGGATAAGTATTAGACAGAAAAGAAACAACAACAGTCGGATAAAGTAAATTTTATTTTGATATTGTATAGAGTAGTGTTTTTGGTTTGAGGAGAATTTTCTTTTATGAATATATTTGTAATCTCCTAGAACCCTAATTGTAACCACAGTATTCCTCCACCAGAAGTGATGGTAATTAATAAACTAAGTAGCAAGTTTTCCTTAGGGGATAATGTATAGTATAGATATCAAATTTTGAGAATGAAATTTTATAAGGAGGGGAGAATGTAGAGACCCGAAAATTATAATTATTAAATGATAGAGAGAAGGAAAATTTTAAAAAGGACAAAGTAGGTTTCGTCGACGAACACCCTGGTTTCATCGACGAACTCCCATGTAGTGTTCATGGATGAGTTTCAGTGTCTCGTCGACAAAGAGATATCGAAAGGGGGTAATTCAGACCCATTGGTTCGTCGATGAGCTTTTCACTTTCATTGACGAACTACTTTCTTCGGTTCGTCGATGAGTCGATGTGTCTCGTCTACGAAGCCACATGGCCATCCGTCTATATAAGTGAAAAAAATCATATTTTTTGCGAAAAAAACACTTCTCTCTCTATTTTCTCTCTACCTATGGTTTCTCTCACTTCTCTCTAAGTTTTCGACTCCATTTTTTCCCAGATCGACGATCAAAAGTTACCGCTGTGATGCCCTAATTTTTCATACCATTTTTTCCCAATAAACAATAATAAATATTCACACATCATCAATAATATTCATAAATCAGTCACGTCAACAACCCTGTTACCACCCATATGACCCGACCCTAATTGGGTACCGGGTAAATAGTCATCTCATTATACAAACTATCAGTAGAAGACAATGTATTTATATAATCTAGAATACAATACCCAGAGTATCAACATACATATATACCCATTACTATCTCATACCCAAAAACAATACAACCCTAGGGAATCACACCTCCCTAGTCCAAAACTCACCTTGTATATCAAGGTTCCAGCTCCCTACTATCACGGAGCTCTATCACCCGGTTTGTATCTGTTCCCTGATAAATTTAGATAATTTGGGTGAGACACATTTCAGTAAGAAGGAATAATTTCTTTACAGTGTGTGGCAATATGAGTTCATTTATAACACACTTTACTTTTCAAATCATCATTTCATTTGAGAAAATATACTGATATACATATTCTCATAATCTATAGATATACAACACAAGTTTTTATAAGCTTTAAAACCATTTCTCAAGTTCATTCATTTTCAATATATATTTACCCACGAAGTTCCTGAGAATAGGGAAGATTATTTGCCCATACAGGTAGTTTCTCTCTGCCCTAACACGTTATGCAGACAGGTATGGCCACATCTGATACCTATTAGGGCACTCACCTTACTCAGTAAGCCCTCAAGAAGAGAGTTTTACTTCGCCTCAATTATTTATATTATAAAACACACACTCTTTCATTTCTCACATTCATTTCACATTCTAACTCATTAAATATCCGTGTATACATAAATCCACATTTATGTACTTTATATAATACAACAGATCACATAATTTCAATTCTCAACACATTCACGATTTCCATACTGAGCATACCTCCCGAACGACATCTGTAGGAGCTTAACAACACAATTTCCATACTAAGCATACCTCCCCAACGACATCAGTAGGAACTTCACACACACAATTTCCATACTGAGCATACCTTCCCAACGACATTAGTAGGAATTTCACACACACAATTTTCATACTGAACATACCTCCCCAACGGCATCAGTAGGAATTTCACACACACAATTTCCATACTAAACATACCTCTCCAATGACATTAGTAGGAATTTCACACACACAATTTCCATACTGAGCATACCTCCCCAATGGCATCAGTAAGAAAGGAATACCATCTGCCGCAATCATTATGCGGTATTGACATTTCATCAATCATATTTCAATGATCCCATTGCAGCTTTCGCACTTTGTAATGTTCACATTTCCCAGTATTTAATGATCCCATTGCAGCTTTCACACTTTGCAATGTTCACATTTCACTTTCCACATTTCAATATTCATATTACAGAATTTACATTGCAATATTCCCATTTTTAATATTAACATTTCAAAATTCATTTCATAATAATAATATATATATATATATATATATATATCTATCTCATTTCACATTTCAATGTTCTCATGTCAATGCTCATTTCATTCACATACTAGCATATATCATAATTCACGTGTTTCAATATTTCTCAAAATACCCATATAAGTAATTCACATATTCTCATTTTCATAGAAATCATTTCTATTCACATATAAAAACCGCATTTCATCATTTTCCACTAACATATCAATAATTCTCATTTCATTATTTTCTCAAAAATTACCCATCATTATATTTCACATTTTCAATATACATCATATGCCACACAACTTTTGTCTAATACTCATAATATACTAATTTTTTAGGTAACTCATCATATTCCATTTTCATAAAATAATTCATTCAGTATTCTCCAAAATAACTACTATAATTTATTCCCCTTACCTGATTCCTGAAAAGCCCGATACAACCCCTACCTACGCCTCATAGCGTTCAAAACCCCTAAAACCCTGAAATTCAAACTTCAGCATATTATTTGTCACAATCCCCAAAGTAACTTTCCCTAAAATTTCCCTAAATTATGAATACCCTAAATAGTCTATTAAAAGCCTAAATTGTTGAACTTACCCCTGATTTAGGGTTGATGCCCCGGAACTCCAACTCGAAAACCAGCTCCAACTAGACTGTAAAGAATCTCCCTACGAATCTCCTGACAATTTTTGTTCGTTAATTGAGCTTAAGATTTAAGAAAAATTGAGTTAAGTGTGAGAATTGACCTTACCTCAGGAGATATGCCTACGCCGCTCCCACAAAAAATCCACTCCGGTAGATATGTCAGTGGCGGAGAATGGAGCCTAGCGGTATTTTATGATTTTCGATCGGGCTAAAATTAGTCGAGAAATTGAAGAGTGAGAGAGAGAATGAAGGAGAGATGAGAGAGTGAGAAACTGAGCGTAGGAACTCACCTGGGGGGGCGAATCTCTTCTGAAGTTGTGAAATCCTGAAGCTTCAAAGAAGCTTTAGGTAAGTATAACATATATATATATATATATATATATATATATATATATATATAATATAATATAATAATCATAATACCCTTTAACCTATATATATTATATTACTTAATTCATAATTCTTATTATTTAATTAATTAATTTTTTATTTAATTTAATTTTAAATCTTAAATATTTTATTTATTTATTAATTATTATTATTATTATTATTATTATTATTATTATTATTATTATTATTATTATTATTATTATTTTACATTCCCAAGCATATCATTTTATGGGGCGTTACTTTCTCCCCTCCTTATAAAAATTTCGTCCTTGAAATATGTTGAATACAACCCCAAATAAAATCCATTGTTAACCTAATAAGTTTTGAGTTAATCTTGTAACCCACCCTATTAGAACTGGTAACTAACATAAATAGATGGATTATACATTCTGTCCTAACACACCTCGCTTTAGCACCTTCACTCAACAACTTCAATTTCCTTCTCCGGTCTTCCAAGATCTAACACCAACATAACCTTTGAATAATCAATAAGAAACTATCCTCTGATTATGATTGACCCAAAAATTTCACATTAGTTGTCCAGAACCCACATTTTCTATTTAGTATATAATTGAGGCTCTTATAATGTTTATAAAATTAATTACAAGTGTTATTCATGCTTGGAATACCCCAAAAATCATTCGTAAAATTATAATGAGTTGATCCAAGTATGGTTGAATTACTTGATTCATCACATCTATGAAAATGTAAGGTGCATTGGTAACCCCAATTGGTAACACCAGAAACTTATAGCGATCTTACTGTGTACTCAATTCTATCTTTGGGATGTGTAATCATTAGCCTGTCAGATCAGATGTATAAAAGACACTTCAAACTCTCATCATAACTTTGTAATTCATTTAAGTAAAAATTATATGAACTTCCAAACATTCCCTAGAATTCTAATCACCCAATTTCTTTTCAATGCCAAACTAATGCACATGCTTACACTTTTAAATCAGGGTAAAGTATCATTTTTCTACCAAATTGGTTTTTAGGTTTGAAATAGTTTTTAAGACTCAACTTCTAATCTATGTTGGCAAACGTTGAATATCAAAATATAGTTAGAAAATATCCTCAATGAAAAACAAGGATTACAATTATGGCAAGTCTAAGTCTTGATATACTAACTTCAAGCCAATCATGATCTTGTTCAAATGACTTGAAAAATATGCAATAAACACGTGTCTTGGTTTTTGGTACAGAATACAATACTAATGAAGTTGTTTAGTCAGCTATGATCAGTGATTGGACATTGTCTGGCAGCATAAATCTTGTGGGAAACGGATTAAGAAGGATAGGGTGATATTCATTTGTACTAGAGAGTTGCTAATGGTAGAAGAATCAGATACTGAAGATGGCTTCAAAAGCCACAATTAATTGCTGACAACAATAGAAAATTCCACATTAGGCTGTATATAAATTAAATCCCAATCGATTCGATGCTTAAGCGATTAAATTGGTGTCCCATTACGAAGTAGAATTCACACAGGTTAGAGCGAAAATATAAAGTTCCATGTCCTAACATGTATGGTTTTCCTTCTAGATAGCAGATTGCTAAAGATTCGTATATCATTATGTTTTTTTTTCCTAGGTAAGTTGCTAAAGATGATTTTGTTAGGTGTTATTTGATCCACAGGATCCTTCGTAAGACTTGACAATGTGATGCTCATGACATCCTGTTCTCATGTTTGTCTTTAGCTTATGGTGACAACATCACTTCCCGAGAGTAGATAATTTCCACAGAACATAGGAGTCCAATTGTTGCTCACTAAGTATCTTACATCTTATGGGCATTTTAATTTTAAGATTAAATTGTCCTCACTATTTTAGCAGACTTATGGAAATATAGAAATATATAGTCGGTGCACATTCTCATCGACCCATCTTTATTTTCACAAAAAAGCACTAGCGCTCCTCAAGGTGATGCGCTAAATTTGATGAATCCCTTGTTCAATAATTTCTGCATCTACTCTTCCAACTCCCTCAACCCTATTGGGTCACTCCGTACAAAGCCCTAAAGACTGGTGTCGTCCCTGGAAATAGATCAATATCAAATTTAACTTTATGGTCGGGAGGTAACCCAACTAAGTCCTCCAGAAAATACATCAGGGAAATCCCTCATTGTTGGGATATCCCCAAGCTTTACCTCTCCCTTTGGTGCCTTTTTCTTATAAGCTAGGTATCCTTGACAACTCTCCAAGCGTAGTCTTTTTGCCCGTCTAGCCAACAGTATTTACGATGAGGCACGCATGCACAACCCAATATATCTGTACTTCTACTCCCCAAGTAGTTTAAACTTTACTTCCTTCTTATAACAGTCAATACTGGCATAACTAGAAGTTAGCTAGTCCATCCTCAGAATTACCTTAAATCCATACATGTTAGATATCATCAAAATGGTGGGTAGTGTTCTTCCCTAAACATCCATTGGATAATCACTAAGTACTTTTCTACATATCACTATAGTTCCCATCGGTGCAACCATAAATAAACAACATTCTTTACTTAAGTTATTATCTCACATACTTAA
Organism: Malania oleifera; assembly: GCF_029873635.1. Classification (NCBI taxonomy): domain Eukaryota; kingdom Viridiplantae; phylum Streptophyta; class Magnoliopsida; order Santalales; family Ximeniaceae; genus Malania; species Malania oleifera. The sequence continues at coordinate 51,749,699 of NC_080421.1, read as the reverse complement.
ATATACTTAATAAATATAAATGAATGAATTTGTTAGCTTTGGTGTATTCCCAAGAAGGGGGGGGGGGTGAATCGGAATTTTAAAATTTCTTCCTAAGTTCAACTAATCCAATAATCGGTATTACATAAACCTAGGGTCTATCTATGCAATTCCAATATGCGCAGATAAATATAATGTGCGTAGATTAAATCATGCACAGTATTCTCAATATAACATACACGTGCAAAAGTATAAATTGAGAAAATATAAATAGAGCACACACGATATGTTATTGGGGTTCGACCAATAGTGCCTACATCTCCGCCTCTGGCTCGCAAGTCCGAGGATTCCACTAATGCTCACTTAATGAGTGGAGTGGCACCGGGTACATCCAGGTCAATTCAAGGGGCTGACCTCAATCAACACGCCTTACTAGGATGGCGCACCTAGATTTCCTAACCAGGTCTAAGTCAGTCCGGGACTATTCAAAAGGGCTAGTCTCCCTCTTCAAGCCCGTTCCTAGAATACAACAAATATGTAAATTTTTTTTGCATACACGAAGATATGCTTCTTACACTAAGCAAGTTATGTACCACTAAGCACAGTATAATCAATCAATCAATGCACATCAACAATATAGGAACTATAAGCTCAGTGCAGATAATACAACTCTCAAGATACTGTCACTAGGCAATCCAAGTGTGAGAGTGTGTTTGCAATCTATCTTTGAAACTATATATAGATATATATCAACCACAAATAGAGTTTCAAATATTTTCAGAGAATGCAATCAAAATATCTATAAGATAATATTCTCAAGATTCTAACACAAGAGATATTTGAAATCAAGCTTGTTTGAAAAATATTTCACAAAACACAAGAAAAAGCCTTTGAATACTTGCAACAATAATGCAAGTTTCACAAGCTCAAACAAGTTATCCCAAAATAATATTTATCAATGAAATAATCTGGGATCAACTCAAGCTAACTCTCTAAAAATAATTTCAACAATAATAAATGAGAGAGTATACTAGCTTTAAAATAATGTATGAAAACACACAAATATATTCACTTTTCAAGTTGCAACAATAATGCAAATGAAGAGGATACAATAAACACTTTCTTTATCAAAGATGGTTTTGCAAAGAAGAATTAAAGAGAGTGTATAAAATTTTCTTGGAATGTTGAGTATATAACAAAAGGTGTATAAAATATTTGAGAGAAATTTTACTAATCACTTTTGCTAATCTTTAGCTATTCCTTGCAAATGAGGGGGTATATATAGACTATCCCTTGATTATAGCCGTCCAGGACACATAAGGGATTATTAATTTTGTTTTAAATCATTTTAACCCAATTAACCCTATTTAAATATTTTAACAACGGTAAAAATAATAGGGCAACCCGAGAGCACTGGTAGACTGAAGGCAGGTTAGGTTGACCGAGTTGTGCAAGTTCGTTCAACCGGGCAAGTTTTGAACTAAAAGTTCAGTCGACCAGACATAGTGTCCCAAAGGCGATTTTTCTTTTCTACATGGTTCGATCGACCGGGAGGTTTCAAACTAAGTAGTTCGGTCGATCGGAGCATTGGATTCTCCCACGTGTGGGTACGGTCGACTAGGTAGTTGGCTTGAGAATTGGGCTCGGTCGACCGTATGGTCAAATGTTGACTTTGGTGGGAGTTTGGTCGACCAGGAGGGAATAAACTGACATGGCTCGGTCGACTGGGTAGTGGTCAAACTATTGACCCGGGCACCAATTCAGTTGACCGAGAGATATTGTACTTGTTCAGTACGGTCAACCGAACATGCATTTAAGTGCATTTTGGTTCTTTTTCCTTATGCAATCACCCTATCCTTATAAACACATTATGTTTATGCATGTATGAGTGTCCTAGGGTCATTCTAGGTCTTTTTGAAGACATTGAAAAAATCCGGCGTCGGTCGATCGAAGGGTGATCCCTAAGGTCTCTCTAAGGTCATGATTTTGTGTAGGGACTTAGAGTCGTTCTAAGGTCTTTGAGCTTTGTAGCTCCTACATGCATGATATGCATTAAATATTACAGACCTTTCCTACTTAAATATTACAGACCCGAAGTAAATAATAATGAAATACAATTAAAATGATCTTCAGGGTCTTTAAGCTTTACTTCATGTGTCATTAGGGTATCCGTTAGTATAAACCTGCACATGAACAAGACAACCATTAAATACTTGAGTATTTGTCATTATCAAAATCAGGATATGACCCATAGGGTCAACATAATTGTTCCAGAATTAAACAAGACTATTGCTTACTTCAAAAATATAAAATGTTACCTATCTCCAGCATTTCCTGTCTCTCCCAGGGTACGGGAATAAACACATACCTGGTGGTATTCCTTTATTAGTTGCCTTGAGGTGCTTGATTATTTCCCCGGTATTGATTTAATGGGGGTGCATTGTTCAATGGCCTCTGACATTCTCTTGCGACCAAACCACACTGATAACAAGTCTTCGTTCCTCTCCGACCTTCTCCCCTATGCCTCTTGTTACATATAAGACAAATAGGGTATTGGGTTACCCAGAAATGTCAAATTTTCCATCTCCTATATCTGACCCCTACTGTTACCATGCCTCCTCCAAGGTCCCCAATAGGAGCCTACCTGAAAATCTGGAGGTGCCGACCTCTTCCTCAACTAATTCTGAAAAAGTTTGGGCTTGGGAGCCTACGACCTGCTCACACAATCCCTGACTCAGACCCTCCTTGAACTTTGTTGCCTTCTTTACCTCATCCAACACCAAATATGGGGCAAATCGAGACAACTCAAAAAATTTTGCTGCATATTGATGCACCATCATCTGTCCCTGCATCAAATGTAGAAACTCCACTACCTTCAAACTCCTAACAGTAGTGGGGAAGTACCGCTTGAAAAATAACTCCCTAAAGTGGCTCCAGGTCACCGAGTCAGGTTTCTACTCCTCTAACAGTCTCGCTGATCTCCACCAGCATTTTGCTTCCCTAGTTAACTTGAACATTGCAAACAACACTTTCTGTTCATCTGTGCATGGAAGAACTGCCAATATATCTTCTATATCTTGGATCCAATTTCCAGCCACGAGTGGATCAACCCCTCCAGGGAAAGATGGGGGTCGCATGCACGTGAACTGCTTAATCAAGTAGCTCCATTCTCTTGAACTCCTAGCCATTTCAGCCATCACCTGCTGGGTGACGCTACACAGTACTGCATCTGGATCTCCTCCCCATACTGGAAGGCCCTGCCCCATCACCTCCAGCATTTGCATTGCTACTTCCAGGCTACATCCTGTAAATAATACGAAATAATCTTAAGGCTCTATTATCATAACACCATTAATACATTTAACAACAGAATTCATAAAATACCCTTCTACAATCATTCATCTTATCACCCTTAATTCTAATTTAAGATTTAGTTCTATCACTCAAAACAAGAACCAGCGATAGTATCCATGGTTTTCCTGAAATCGTCACCCCAGGAAAATCACATAAAAAACCACGGAACTCCTGCCTGCGGTTGCAAGATAAAACCCTAAATTCTCATTACATCCTCTAACAATCCATGTCTCATATCTCAACCTATCAATTTCCTATTTTTCTCAAAATCCATTCCTATACTCTGGTATTGTATTTCACTGTTTACTAAAGTCTGTAAAACCTAGCAACCTAGGCTTTGATACCAAACTGTGGCGCCCGATTTTTCATACCATTTTTTTCCAATAAACAATAATAAATATTCATACGTCATCAACAATATTCATGAATCGACCACATCAACAACCATGTTACCACCCATATGACCCAACCCACATTGGGTACTGGGTAAATAGTCATTTCATTATACAACCTATCAGCGGAAAACAGTATATTTATATGATCTAGAATACAATACCCAGAGTATCAACATACATATATACCCATTACTATCTCATACCCAAAAACAATACAACCCTAGGGAATCACACCTCCCTAGTCCAAAACTCACCCTGTATATCAAGGTTCCAGTTCCCTACTATCATGGAACTCTATCATCTAGTCTGTCTCTGTTCCCTGAAAAATTTAGATAATTTGGGTGAGACACATCTCAGTAAGAAGAAATAAATTATTTACAGTATGTGTCAATATGAGTTCAGTTATAACACACTTTACTTTTCAAATCATCATTTCATATGAGAAAATACACTGATATACATATTCTCATAATCATATAGATATACAACACAAATTTTTGTAAGCTTTAAAACTATTTCTCAAGTTCATTCATTTTCAATGTATATTTACCCACGAAGTTCCTGAGAAAAGGGAAGATTACCCGCCCATACAGTTAGCTTCCCTCTGCCCTAACACATTATGCAGACAGGTATGACCACATTTGATACCTATTAGGGCACTCACCTTACTCTGTAAGCCCTCAGGAGGAGAGTTTTACTTCGCCTCAATTACTTATGTTATAAAACACATACTCTTTCATTTCTCACATTCATTTCATATTCTAACTCATTAAATATATGTGTATACATAAATCCACATTTATGTACTTTACATAACACAACAGATCACATAATTTCAGTTCTCAACATATTCACGATTTCCATACTAAGCATAACTCCCCAATGGCATTAGTAGGAACCTCACAATACAATTTCCATACTGAGCATATCTCCCCAATGGCATCGGTAGGAACTTAACACACACAATTTCCATACTGAGCATATCTCCCCAACGGCATTAGTAGGAACTTCCCATAAACAATTTCCATATTGAGCATACCTCCCCAATGGCATCAGTAGGAATTTCACACACACAATTTCCATACTGAGCATACCTCCCCAACGACATTAGTAGGAATTTCACACACACAATTTCCATACTGAACATACCTCCCCAACGGCATCAGTAGGAATTTCACACACACAATTTTCTTTTTGAGCATACCTCCCCATAGCATCAGTAGGAATTTCACACACATAATTTCCATACTGAACTTACCTCCCCAACGACATTAGTAGAAATTTCACACACACAATTTCCATACTGAGCATACCTCCACAACGGCATCAGTAGGAAAGGAATACGACTTGCCTGCAATCATTATGCGGTATTGGGATTTCATCAATCATATTTCAATGATCCCATTGCAGCTTTCGCACTTTTGCAATGTTCACATTTCAGTTTTCACATTTCAATATTCATATTACAGAATTTACATTGCAATATTCCCTTTTCTAATATTCACATTTCAAAATTCATTTCATAATAATACATATATATATCTCTCATTTCACATTTCAATGTTATTAATGCTTATTTCATTCACATACTACCATATATCATAATTCATGTGTTTCAATATTTCTCAAAATACCCATGTCAGTAATTCACATATTCCTATTTTCATAGAAATCATTTCTATTCACATATAAGTACCACATTTAATCATTTTCCACTAACATATCAATAATTCTCATTTCATTATTTTCTCAGAAATTACCCATCATTATATTTCACATTTTCAATATACATCATATGCCATACAACTTTTGTCTAATACTCATAATATACTAATTTTTCATGTAACTCGTCATATTCCATTTTCACAAAATAATTCATTCAGTATTCTGCAAAATAATTGCTATAATTTATCCTCCTTACCTGATTCCTGAAAAGCCCGATACAACCCCAACCTACGCCCCACAGTGTTCAAAACCCCTAAAACCCTAAAATTCAAATTTCATCATATTATTCGTCACAATCCCCATAGTAACTTTCCCTAAAATTTCCCTAGATTATGAATACCCTAAATAGTCTATTAAAAGCCAAAATTGTTAAACTTACTCTCGATTTAGGGTTGATGTCCCAGAGCTCCAACTCAAAAACCCGCTCCAGCTAGACTGTAGAGAATCTCCCCACGAATCTTTTGACAACTTCTGTTCGTTAATTGGACTTAAAATTTAAGAAAAATTAAGGTAAGTGTGAGAATTGGCCTTACCCCAGGAGATATGCCTACACCACTCCCTCGACAAATCCGCTCTGGTAGATATGTCAGTGGTGGAGAATGGAGCCCTTTTCTAATTTTCGATCGGACGAAAATCAGTTGAGAAATTGAAAAGAGTGGGATAGAGAACGAAGGAGAGACGAGAGAGTGAGAAACGTGAGAGAGAAACTGAGCGCAGGAACTCACTTCGGGGGTTGAATCTCTTCTAAAGTTGTGAAATCCTGAAACTTTAGGTAAGTATAACATATATATATATAAATAATATAATAATCATAATATCCTTTAACTTATATATATATATATATATATATTACTTAATTCATAATTCTTATTGATTAATTAATTAATTTATTATTTAATTATTATTATTTATTTATTTATTTACATTCCTAAGCATATCATTTTTTGGGGCGTTACAACCATGATGATCCTGGAGAGATTCTCTACAACTTAGTCGGAGCAGAATTTTGGTTTGAGAAGTTCGGGCACCATCCCAAAATCAGGCTAAGTTGGATATTTTAGGATTTTCATGGTTATCAAGCCTTTATGAACCCATATTTTGTATTAGATGTTGATATACTGCTATTTGTAATGATTAAACTAGGGTGTTGTGATTTCAGGGTTTGGGTTTCCAAACACTGCAGGCATGGGTTAAGGATCCCAGCGGGTGCTATCTCAGGAACCCAGGTAAAATGATAAATAATTTATAGTTTATAAATGTGAGTATGATAATTATTCTGGATATTCAATTGATTGACAGGGGGAAATATATATATATATATATATATATATATATGTGTGTGTGTGTGTATGTGTCGTGTGTGTGCGTGCGTGCGTGCGTGCGTGTGTAATTTTAGGGCGTTGAAATTACCAACGCTGCAAGCATGAAACAGGGAAATAATAAACAATTTTCAGAAAGTCTGGTAAGGGAAATATGTTATGCTAGTAAATTCAGAAATTTTATCAGTAAATTATAGTATTTGATTATGAGATATAGTGTATAAATTATACAGTTATACAAATTTCAATATATGAGTTCTATTTATTAATTGTGTGGCTTAAGTTAGTATTTTTTTAGTACAGTATTTATACAGTATTCAGAATGTCATGATCTACAGTATTTATGCACAGAAATATGTTTTACCAGATTTATGGAATTATGATTTACAGTATACACACAAACAGATATTTTACAGTATTCATAGAATACCATGATTACAAAACCATAACACTCAGATATTTCAGTTTATTCAGTTAAGATATTATAGATCAGATATTATAGATATTTTAGCTTAGATAATACAATTTATTCAGATCAGTTTTACACTGTTATGGTTATACAGAATCATGATGAAACAATGAGATATATATATATATATATATATATATATATATATATAATAGTATTATAAGTATCATACCCTAACGAATCAGATTAACTATCAGAGCACAATACCATAGCTATTTCAGTTTAGAGTGCAACCATACGTTTTAGATAGAGTATGAAACAGCCGATTGTGCCACAGGTAGTGTAGAGTGCTCCCTGGAGTCCGAACCAGGTGGAGCGGGCCTTTTGTGTTGCATGCATGTTTATGCATATAGTTAGACTAGCACTAGTAGGTCAACCAGTGTTTAGTCCCGTCTACTAGCTGCACAACCAGTCATGTGGGGTAAATCATGACACACAGTTTTCCAAGGAAGTTTTCACAGTTATTTATATGTATACAGATTTACAGAATAATAGTAGATATATTATAATACTAGAAGTATGAATATTATTGGAGCGAGGTTGTAGCAAATCTTAACCTAGAAGCTACACAAAGATATTTATGGCGCACTCAGGCATAGCTCCCTTTGCCGAGGGTCAATCCTTAACTAGACCTCCTATCTTTTGTGGTCTTAACTATACTTTTTGGAAACAAAGAATGAGAAATCTACCTACAAACTATGGATTGAAAAGCATGGAGAGTTGTCACACAATGTGATCTTATCCCTACCAAACTTGTAGACAGAAAAGAAGTTCCCAAAGAAGAAAATGAAATGACCGAAAATGATCATAAGATGTTGCAAGTAAACTCAAGTGCTATAATATATTGTGCACTTGATATAAATGAATTCAATAGGATCATGACATGACAAACAACCAAACAAATATGAGATAAATTAGAAGTAGCCTATTAAGGAACGGTTGATGTGAGAGACAATAGAATTGACATGCTGACTAGTGAATATGATGCCTTTAGGATGAACACGAATGAAACCATTGCTAATATGTACACTAGGTTCACTTATATAATAAACTCCCTTAATGCCTTAAAGAAAAACTACTCTACATATGAGATGATCCGAAAAATGTTCAGAGGTCTTCCACCCATTTAGGAACCTAAAGTTACAGCAATTACGAAAGGAATAAATCTCAAAAATACCTCCTTAGACGAATTAATTGGATCACTTCTCACTTATGAGATGGCAATGAATGAAAGGAATACTGAAAGTAAAAATAAGAAATCTATAGCCCTTAAGGCTGCAAAAGAAAGCTCTAGTGAAGAAAAGGAAGATGAAAACAAATCAGATAATGATGAGATAGTACTACTCATTAGAAGACTTGGAAAGTTCTTTAAAATAAATAAGAAATTTGCTAGAAAGTTTAGAGGTTCAAAATCTGAAAAAGGAGAAACAAGTAAAAAAGAAAATAAGAATGAACCCCCTAGTGAACAAGAAATGACAAACATATGCTTCATGACTCATAATGTTGAGGTAACTCCTACTATAGTTCATCTGAAGAATCTAGTGATGATTCATGTAGTGAATCATATGATAGTATGCCTTCATATAAATAAATCTAGGCTGAATTATTTGCCTTTCACAATTGGTTCATAAAAGTAACTAAAAGAAACACTATCTTGAAGGAACAAAATAAAAAACTAAAGAATCAACTAGAAACTTCAATATCTACTGAAAAAGAAAAAGATTCACATATTGTTGATCTTATGAAGAAAATAAATGAGATATCTCAAGATTTAGTTAAATTACAAGTGAACGGTGAAAGCAAGAAGGAACTAGAAATAAAAGACCTTAAAAGTAAAATTGAAGATAAGGATAAAATCATCTACAATTTTACAAAAGGAAAAGAAAACTTTGAAAAGTTTATTGGAACTCAAAAAATGTCATTAGAAAAAGAAGTAAAATGATACAATGGACTTGAGAACAAAAAGAAAAAGAATCTATATATGGGATACTTTGTAAAAGAATCAAAATATTATGCAAGCACATCTTCCACTAATATCTATGAACACACTAGGTGCTTCTTGTGTAAGAAAAAGGGACATAAAATTTGAATGCCCATTTAAAAATGTCAAAGTCAAGAAAGTATGGAAAGTCAAAGAAAGTAAATCTGAAATAAAAAGATCTAAGAAGATTTTGGTACCTAAGAGTAACACATTAAACCCTTCTTCTAGGTTTGTTTTAGGACAACGCCATCAAAAGACAAATGGTACTTGGACAATGGGTATTCTAGGCACATGACCGGGGAAAAAATCCAAGTTCACCACATTAAGGCTAAAAGATGGTGAATACATCACATTTGGAGACAATGCCAAAGGAAAAATCATTGGTATTGGTAAAATAGGTAAATAACCTTCCCTCACCATTGATGATGTGTTATTGGTAGATGGATTAAAGCATAACCTATTGAGCATAAGCCAATTGAGTGACAAAGGCTTTGATATAATTTTTAAGTAAGACAAATGTATAGTTGAAAATAGAGAAAAACATAATATTCTATTCACTGCTAAAAGAATTGATAATGTTGTTGGCCTAACATGGCTTTCAAATCTTATTTTGATGATAACAAATAAATGTTAATTTAACATGTTTTTGTTTAAGTGATGATATTTCAGGAAATCTTGTATGACAAAGTTCAAAAGGATAAAAAAAAAAAAAAAAATGAAAGTTCAAGATCACAGGTACCATAAAGCCATACTCCATCAATAAAGTGATCAAAAGAAAGCTCAAGAGGACTAAGATGTTCAAAACATGTGGAAGCTTAAAGAAGACTCAAGCTCAAGTCTAAGAGGATTCAATGCAAAGACATATATGAAGACTTCAAGCTTAGAGTGTTTAAGTCTTTAGGATGACTTATGTAAGTACTTTATTATAGATATCATTTTTAAATGCTTTGAAGCTCATTAGGGGTTGATATGGGCTTAGAGACCTTATTTTGAAAACCCCATAAAAAGCTTTTTAAAATAACAAAGCAAGATGGCTAAGAGTTTTTGAAACTAAACTGAAAAAACATATTTATAATTGTTCAGGCGACTGAACTTTTAACCTTAGGTGCTTGAAGATTTTTCCGAAAAAATTCTGAACTGGCAGTGTAGGCCCAGGCGCCTGACCCTGTTTTAAAGTTGAAATTTCATAGTTTTTAGAAACTTTAGGTCACTGACCTCGAAGCCTTAGGCACCTGACCACTGTTAACAGCTATAATTTTTAAAAGTTTTAAAATTCAAATTTATATTTCTTGTGCCCCAAACTTCATATAAACTTGGAAAACATTCCAAGTAACTTGGACAACGCGAAATAAACACTTTTTGGGCCTATAAATACATGATTTCTTGAATCAAATCGGTACCAAGAATTAAAAATCTACTTTCAAGCCATATTGCTCTTTCTCTCTCAAAGCTCTCTTGCTCACACATTCATACCAAGACTTGCTGAGATATTCTGAGTTTCTGATCAATCTTCTTTAAGCTCAAACCTCTGACTTACTGATTCACATCAAAAGAAGAATTCTAGTGAAATAATTCTTGAGCTTCAATTCAATTTCTTTGTGATATTTGTTTCGAAGTATATTAGCTAAGCTATATTTGTACTAACCAGCTCTATCTGAGAGCATCTCTTGTACAAAAGAAATCTTTCTTGTTTCCTTGTTTCTTTGACGGTTCAGGTCATTAGATCGTTGTACCGAGTGTGGGGTATCACTTGGAGAAGGGGCTCCACCTTAAAGGAGGGATTGTAAACGGTTTGTTCCGCCTGCAAAGGAACGTTCTAGTGGAATCTTTAGGTGGTCTTGTCTAAGGCAAGGACGTAGGCTGAGGATAAGCAGAACCTCGTAAAAAACTTGGTCTCACTCTTAACCTTTACTCTTTAAATTTTCAGCATATATAAATTGAGTTTTTAAGTGCAGGTAGCTAAAAATTGAGATTGAGAAAAACTTTTAATTTAAGAAAGTACGTTGATTAATTTTTTGAGGAAACCTTAAAGGGTGTACGTTGATTAATCATTTGCTAAAATATTGGTTAAAAGATGTGCACCAACATTCATTAATGGAGGGATTTATTTAAAACTCTAAGTTGAGTTTTTGCAACCGCTAAATCAAGGAAGTGCTGCAGCTCTTACAATTGGTTAAGTATTGTGTGTTTGAATGATTAGTTGATTGATTGCAATTGTTAAAGGTATTTGGCTTATGTTGATATTGAGTGTGGATTGTGGTTGGTTTAATTGAGCATTTAAAATCAAAACATTCTTGTGTGTTTGCTAAGTATACAAAAGGTTGTGAATTTGTAAAAAGACTTAAAAGAATTTTATAAACTCAATTCACCCTCCCGTCTTGGGACTATACCTTAGTTTTCAAATGTGTATTGCATAAATTTTTAAAAGCTAAAATCTCAAAATATCACATGCTTAGCAACCATGAATGTGGCAAGTTGGTTATGACATAAAAGACTAGGACATGCTAGTATGGACTTACTATCAAAACTGGTCAAGAAGAACTTAGTTAGTGGACTACCTAGCACAAAGTTCGGTAAAGATAAAATTTGTGATGCTTGACAAACTAAGTCTAGCTTTAAGAAGAAGAAACACATTTCCACTAGCAAGCCCTTAGAGCTTATCTACTTAGACTTATTTGGTCCCACTAGGAAACAAAGTATATGAGGAAATCAATATGCTTTCGTCATCGTTGATGACTACTCTAGGTTTACCTAGGGTACTCTTCTTAGCCTCAAAAGATGAAGCATGTAATATGTTGATAAACTTGTGTAAAAGACTTCAAAATGAAAAAGGTTATGGTGTTCTAAATATCAGAAGTGATCAAGGAAGAGAATTCAATAATAAAGATGTTGAAAACTTTTATAATGAACATGGAATTAGATATAACTTTTTAGCACCTAGAACTCCACAACAAAATGGAGTTGTTGAAAGAAAGAATGGAGCCCTTCAAAAAATGGCTAGGACTATGTTAAATGAACACAAGCTGCCAAGTACTTTTGGGCTGAAGCGGTTAATACCGCATGCTATGTTATGAATAAAGTTTCCATTAGATCAAGTCTAAATAAAAATCTTTATGAATTATAGAAAGGAAGAAGACCTAACATAGCTTATTTTCATATATTTGGATGTAAGTGTTTTGTACTTAATGATAAAGATGACTTAGAGAAATTTGATGATAAATCAGATGAAGGTATCTTTCTAGGGTATGTATCAAATAGTAAAGCCTTTAGAATTTATAATAAGAGAACTCTCACAATCATTGAATCAATCCATGTAACCTTTGATGAATCTAATCCTTTTACAAAAGCAAATGAGATTGAAGAAAAAGATGATGTTGTACAAAAACTAGAAGATTTAGAAATCATAGAAGTTAAAGAAGAGACAAATGAGGTCCAAATGATGATCCTATAGAAAAACCTGAGTTACCCAAAGAATGGAAATTTGTAAGAGATAATCCTAAAGATCAAATCACAGGAGAACCTTTTCAAGGAGTATCTACTAGATCATCATTGAAAAACTTATGTAACCACTATGTATTTCTATCCCAAGAAGAACCTAAGAATATTGAAGAAGCCTTGAGTGATGATTCTTGGATAGTGACTATGTAAGAAGAGTTAAATCAGTTTAAAAGAAATAGAGTATGGAAATTAGTTATTAGACCCAATGACCACTCAATAATTGGAACAAGATGGGTATTTAGGAATAAAAAAGATGAAAATGACATAGTAGTAAGAAATAAGGTAAGACTTCTAACTCAAGGATATAATCAAGAAGAAGGAATAAACTACGATAAGACCTTTGCTCTCGTAGTAAGAATAGAAGCCATTAGAATGTTGTTAGCATATGCATCTCATAAAGAATTCAAACTCTATCAAATGGATGTAAAAAGTGTATTTTTAAATGGATTTATTAATGAAGAAGTCTATGCGGAACAACCTCCTAATTTTGAGGACATAAATAACCCTGATCATATATTAAACTAACAAAAGCATTATATGGGTTAAAACAAGCTCCTAGAGCTTGGTATGAGAGGTTGAGTGGATTCTTACTAGAAAATGGATTTTCAAGAGGAAAGGGGGATAGCACATTATCCATAAAATCCAAAAATAAAGAGGTTGACTCTATGAGTCTAATCCTATTTTGATAATGACAAATCACTTGGTATTTGACCTGTGTAATTGAGTTTGTGAACAAGATCATGATTTAGAATGCACAAACGGTGAACTTGTATGGAAGCCACGAGGAACCTAAAGTACACACCACTAGGCGCAATCCATGGAACTAGAGGAATGAAAGGATGAGGAAGCAAACTTCAAAATCAATATCTTCATTGGGAATGGGTATTTAGAATTGAATGTATTTACATATTTCATATGATATAACTGGAAACTCAAATATACCTTAGATAGACTTTAGGAGTCATGCATTTCATGAAAAATACATTTACATTAGTTCTAAGTTGAAAGAAATTTTTTGAGGCAAATTTTAGAGGCCTCGTCGACGAACTCAATGGCCTTGTCGACGAACATATGAAGGCTACTCGCCGATGAACAGTGTTGTCTCATCGACAAACAAATACCGAGAGCCCAAAAAGTTCAGACAGTGCTCTCGTTGACGAACTCATGGCCTCATTGATGAAGGAGTGTCATACACTCGCCGATGAACTTAACCATTCGTTGACGAAGATTGGATGCTGAAACACGATTCAGCACGGACACATACGAAAACCATTATTTTTAACTTGATCCAATGGCCAGAATTTGATCAAAACTCGAGAACTCTTATAAAACTAACCTAAAAACCCTAGTGCCTCACTTTTGCATATTATTGGGAGCCTTGAATGTATACACATCTCTGGAAAGCATCAAACACATTGCTAAGCCCTTGCCTGCAATTTCAAAGCATTCACCTCAAATCTAAGCTTGAGTTATGTTGATTTTCAAAAGGCGTTCCAACAAATATTGTGCAAACAACTTGGGTATTGAGGTTTGGTGATCAAACTATTTTGTTGGATTATCCTCAAAGTTTTTTTCTTCTCATAAACGTATTCTGGAATATTTTATTTGAGAGATTGATCTTGAGTTACTAATTATATATACATTTTGTGAAAGATCATTATTTGAGAAAAGTTTTTGTTAAGGCTTCGAATCTTTGAAAAACTATCAAGCTTATTATTTATTCAAAGATTTCATCTTAGCATATTTATTCAAATATTTGATTTAATATTCTAGAGAAAACTTATTGACTAAGTATTTTGATAAAGACTATAGTTTTGATCTGTACTAAAAATCAATTTTCGAGTAATTTTTTTGAAGATCATAAATTTGATTTAGATTTACGAACTATACCTACTATTCAAATAATTTTATAAAAATTTTATAGTTGATTAGATTGTTGGAGCATCTTTGTCCTACATATTTTGTATAATGATCATTCTACACTTATTTCAAGAAATATCATTGAATATCATACTCACACATTGAGCTTCAACTTTTATCATGTGAGTATGTATTAGGTTTTTATTGTACTCACTAGCTTTGTGTAGAAGCGTTTTTGAGTTATTGCAGAAATTGTAATCTCCATTTTGTATACATGGTTTGGGCTATGAACCAAGATTGAGGAGGTAGTTACACCTCTTGTAAGCAGCAGATTGTACGGGAAGTTTTGTCCCAGTTAAAAGAGCGATTTTTTTTTTGTGGAATTCTTGAGTGGGTTACTCAATGCGAGGATGTAGGCCAGGGTAGGCCGAACGTCGTAAAATCGTGTTTGCTTTCTCTTTTCCCTTAACTCGTTTTAATTTATGCTTGTATTTCATTATCAATTTTGCATGTTTGTATGTTGATTAATATTACACGCACTGAAAAATTAATTGGGTATAATTGAGTTTATTGAGATAATAATTTGAATTAATTTCAAAACCCTGTGATTATTTGGTTAAATATTGAAATAGGGATTAAGCAGTAAAATAAACTTAAATAATTTTAAAATACCTAATTCACCCCCCTCTTGGGAGTACACTTAAATCAACATTGGTATCAGAGCGATGTTTACATAAACTTAACTATTATTTTTGTAAAAAGATCACATGACACACATCGGTGTAACCCCATTTTGTGAGGGACACTCGTCCACTAGACCACCAATTTTATGCAGTGTAAATTACACCTACTGGAAAAGAAGAATGAGCATATATTTTTTAAATGTTGATTGGAAAGTGTGGAAAATTGTATCTAAAGGAAATTATGTTCCTATGAAATCTATGCAAATAAATGCTACTGCAATGAACTTGCTATTCTGTGCATTAAATGTAAATGAGTTTAATAGGGTGATGGCCTACAACACTGCTAAAGAGATTTGGAAAAAATTAGAAGTCACATATGAAGGTACTAACAAAGTAAAAGATAGTAGGATAGACATGCTTACTAGTGAATATGAGGCATTTAAAATGACTTCTGATGAATCTATTCAATCCATGTACACTAGATTCACACACATCACGAATTCTTTAAATGCTCTCGATAAATCTTACTCTACTTATGAGTTGATCAGGAAAATACTTAGGAGACTATTGCTAGTTTGGGAAGCTAAGGCTACTGCAATAGTAGAAGCAAGGAATCTAAAGGAGATGTCGGTTGATGAACTGATCGAATCACTCATTACTTATGAACTAGCAATAAATGAAAGGAAGAATGAGTAAAATAAAGCAAAGAAAGTTACAACACTTAAGGAATTATCTAACAGCTCCAGTGAAGGAAGTGATTCAGAATCGGATGATAATATGGCTCTTCTCACTAAGAAATTTGGAAAGTTCATGAGAAAGAACAAGAAATACACCAAAAAATTCAAGGGCTCAAAAACATAAAAGGGAGAGTCAAGTAGAAGGAAGCAAAAGGATGATCTTCCTATGTGCTATAACTGTAGAGAAGTTGGGCATATCAAGTCCGATTGTCCCCAGCTGAAGAAAGTGTCCAAGAAGAAGAAGAAGGCACTAGAGGTTGGTTGGAATACTCACAGTACCAATAGTTCAGAATCTAAATCCAGTGATGATGAGATTGCAAATCTGTGTCTGATGGCTTACAAAGATCACGAGGTACAATCCTTTTGTTTTGCTTCATCTTATTATTCTAGTGATTCAGAAAATGAAAATAGCTTGCCTTCTTATGATGAACTGCAACAGGAATATTTGTATACCCTTAAAATGCTTGAGAAAATGAATAAGAAAAAATCAAATTTGAAATTAAAATTGAAAGAATTTTCGAAATGAATCTCATGCATCCCTAATGAGAGACAAAGATTTGAAAATTGAGGAGTTAGAAAGGAATTTGAAAGATAAATCTAAGATTATCTGTAAATTTATAGAAAGACAAAATAATTTTGAAAAACTCCTTGGAGCTCAAAGAAATTCCCTAGAAAAGGAAGATCTTGGTTTTAATGGAATGAAAAACCTAAAACAGAGACATCTTTACGTGGGATATTTTGTAAGAGAGTCAAAATCTTATGTTCTAACTAAAGATTCTTAAAGATATGTTACGTGTTTTAAATGTAAGAGGTTATGTCACATAAAATTTGACTGTCTTTTTAAAAACAAAGATTTCAAAATAAGAAAGTTTGGAAAGTCAAAGGCGAGTCTAATACTAACCCTCATGGACCCAAGAAAATCTAGGTACCAAAAGTAGTTATCTGATTATATCTTGTAGATGTGCTTGAGATTATCCTCTTCGAAGGACAAGTGGTATATGGATAGCAGATGCTTACGATATATGATAGGAGATAAAGCTAAATTTACATATATTATATTCAAAGATGGAGGATTCGTTACATTTGGGGATAACTCAAAGGGTAAAATCATTGGAGTTGGTAAGGTCGGTAAGGAGCCCTCCCTTATTTTTGATAAAGTGTTATTAGTGGATGGATTGAAACACAACCTATTAAGCATAAGCCAACTGCGTGATGAAGGTTGTAAAGTTTCATTGAACATGACAAATGCACTGTAGAAAACAAATTTGAAAATAAAATATAATTTATTGCTGATCGTTATAATTTTTCAACTCCTAGAACACCACAACAGAACAGTGTAGTTGAAAGAAAGAATAGGTCTATACAAGAAATGGTCAAAACTATGCTTAAAGAACATAAACTACCTAAGTACTTCTAGGCAAAGGCGGTTAATACCGCATGTTATGTTCTAAATAGAATTCTGATTAGACCAACCCTAAATAAGACTCCATATGAATTATAGAATGACCATAGACCAAATATCTTATATTTCCATGTCTTTGGCTGCAAATGCTTTGTACTTAAAGACAATGAACATTTAGAAAAAGTTTGATGTAAAATCTAACGAAGGTATTTTTCTAGAATATGCCTTAGATAGTAAAGCCTACGAGGTATATAAAAAACGAACATTAACCATTGTAGAATCCATTCACGTTGTATTCGATGAATCCAATCCATTTGCTCAAAAGACTGATGAGGATGAACTTGAGATTAATAAGGAATTTGAAAAATTATCTATTGAAGATAATTCTGATAAGAACACTGAAGTTAAGGAAACATCCACTGAAGATATTCAAGTAGAAAAAGAGATTAATGAACCACCTCGAGAATGGAAGTACATAAAGAATCATCCTATAGATCAAATTATAGGAGAACCATCTCGTGGAGTAACTACATGATCCTCAATTAGAAATATGATTAGTTATTTTGCCTTCTTATCACAAGAAGAACCTAAAAATGTGAGTGAAGCAATTGAGGATGAATCATGGGTTATATCTATACAAGAAGAATTAAATCAGTTTGAGTGAAATAAAGTTTGGACATTAGTTCCTAGACTTGAGGATAAGATAGTCATTGGAACAAAATGGACATATAAGAACAAGAAAGATGGATATGGAATAATTGTTAGAAAAAAGGCAAGACTAGTAGCTCAGGGGTATAACTAGGAGGAAGGAATAAATTTTGAGGAAACCTTCGCACCTGTCACTAGAATGGAAGCCATTCGAATGCTGTTAGCTTATGCTATATTTAAGAATTTCAAGATGTATCAAATGGATATCAAAAGCGCATTTCTAAATGGCTACATAAGTGAAGAAGTATATGCAGAACAACCCCCATGTTTTGAAAACCATAAGCATCCAAAACATTTTATAGATTAACTAAAACCTTGTATGGTCTAAAGCAAGCTCCTAGAGCTTGGTATGAAAGGCTAAGCGAGTTTCTACTGGAAAATGGATTTACTAGAGGAAAGATTGATTAACACTCTTTATAAAAGTTTAAAAAGAAAATTTGCTCCTAGTACAAGTATACGTAGATGATATCATCTTTTGAGCAACGAATGAAGAGCTGTGCAATGAGTTTGCAAGTTGTATGCAAAATGAATTTGAGATAAGCATGATGGGTGAACTAAATTTCTTCCCAGGACTTCAGATCAAACAAAAAAAGCATGGAATCTTTATAAATCAGTCAAAGTACATTAGAGACTTGCTTAAGAGGTTTAATATGGAAGATGGAAAAGTACTACGGACACTTATGAGCTCTTCTTTGAAATTAGACAAAGACGAACAAAGTATACTAGTAGATTCAAGCTTTATCGTGGGATGATTGGCAGCTTACTATATATGACTGCCAGCAGGCTTGACATAATGTTTAGCGTATGCTTATTTGCAAGATTCTAGGCTGCACCTAAAGAGTCCCATCTATTAGCCATCAAAAGAATACTTAGATACTTGATTGGAACAACTAAACTTGGATTGTGATATCCTAAGTATACCTCCTTTGAGATTATTAGCTATTCAGATGCAGATTTTATCGGAAGTAAAGTAGATAGAAAAATTACTAGCGGCACATGTCATTTCCTAGGACATTCGTTAGTATCTTGGTTTTCTAAGAAGCAAAATTCAGTTGCTCTTTCCACAGCCAAGACAAATTATATAGCGGCTGGAAGTTGTTGTGCTCAAACATTGTACATGAAACAACAACTTATGGATTTTGGAGTACACTATGGCACAGGTTATATGAGATGTGACAATAAGAGTGCAAAAAACATCTCAAAGAACCCTATATCACATTCACGAACTAAACACATTGAAATTAGACATCATTTTCTTCGTGATCATGTGCAAAAAAAGGAGATGTGACACTTAAGTTTGTATGCACAGATGAACAATGAGTAGCATATTCACGAAACCACTTTCGGAGTATATGTTTATCCAAATTAGACGTGAATTAGGTCTGATACATAGTCGAGAAGTTGCTTATAATTACATTAGACTACATAATTAAGGGGGAGTAACTTACATTAACATTAACATATGGTTAAACGTTTCACATTACATATGGTATCACATTTGGCAAATTTTTCTCGCATTTGGTATTAAACTCAAAGCATGGTGATTACATGTTAAGTTCTTTATGGATGCATGACACATGTTGATGCTCACATAAACCTTAAACATAAATGGTTGATTTGATTATCCATACATATGAAAATTGACACATTGTGTATGTTCACATTAAAATTTAATTCAACAACACAACTATACCTTAACACAGGGAAGAAGTAAACTGAATAACACAGGGAGATATATTTTTCCGTACAATTTTGAAATATTAAGGTTGATTTTTTTTTTTTTTTTGAGATATATTTCTATTCGAACATTTTTATATTAATACCTTTTTGCTGATGTCAAAAATGGGGAGAAATTAAAGCAAAAATGATAAAATGATTTTTAGGAGAAGTGCGTAAAATAAATTATAATTTATCTTTTGTAAAAAGGGGGAGAAGAGAATTCAATACACAAAAAATTTGTTTCCTTTCTTTTAAAATAAAGGGGTAGAGATTTAAAAAAAAAAAAATCAAAAAAGGGAGAAGTTTTACTAGCGAAGATATTGCATATTCTACAATGTGTATGAACTTCATTGTATGTAAATTATATTGTTGAATTTTAAATTATGCATTATCTTAGGGGGAGCCTTGTTAGGCGTAACCCATTTTTGCTCGTGTAATTGTCATCATTAAAAAGGGGGAGATTGTTGACTCTATGAATCCAATCCTATTTTGATAATGACAAATCACTTGGTATTTGACTTGTGTAATTGAGTTTGTGAACAAGATCATGACTTAGAATGCACGAACGGTGAACTTGTATGGAAGCCACGAGGAACCTAAAGTACATACACTAGGCGCAAACCATGGAACTAGAGGAATGAAAGGATGAGGAAGCAAGCTTCAAAATCAAGATCTTCATTGGGAATGGGTATTAGAATTGAATGTATTTACATATTTCATATGATATAACTCGAAACTCAAATATACCTTAGATAGATTTTAGGAGTCATGCATTTCATGAAAAATACATTTACATTAGTTCTAAGTTGAAAGAAATTTTTTGAGGCAAATTTTAGAGGCCTTGTCGACGAACTCAATGGCCTTGTCGATGAACGTATAAAGGCTACTCGCCGATGAACAGTGTTGTCTCATCGACAAACAAATACCGAGAGCCCAAAAAGTTCAGACAGTGCTCTCGTCGACGAACTCATGGCCTCATCGATAAACGAGTGTTATACACTCGCCAACGAACTTAACCATTCGTTGATGAAGATTGGATGCTGAAACACGATTCAGCGGAGACACATACGAAAACCATTATTTTTAACTTGATCCAATAGCCATAATTTGATCAAAACCTGAGAACTCTTATGAAACTAACCTAAAAAACCTAGTGCCTTACTTTTTGCATATTATTGGGAGCCTTGAATGTATACACATCTATGGAAAGCATCGAACACATTGCTAAGCCCTTGCCTGCAATTTCAAAGCATTCACATCAAATCTTAGCTTGGGTTACGTTGATTTTCAAAAGGCATCCCAGCAAATATTGCGCAAACAACTTGAATATTGAGGTTTGGTGATCAAACTATTTTGTTGGCTTATTCTCAAAGATTTTTTTCTTCTCACAAACGTATTCTTGAATATTTTATTTGAGAGATTGATCTTGAGTTACAAATTATATATACATTTTGTGAAAGATCGTTATTTAAAAAAAGTTTTTGTTAAGGCTTCAAATCTTTGAAAAACTACCAAACTTATTATTTATTCAAAGATTTCATCTTAGCATATTTATTCAAATATCTGATTTAATATTCTAGAGAAAACTTATTAACTAAGTATTTTGATAAAGACTATAGTTTTGATCTGTACTGAAAATCAATTGTTCGAGTAATTTTTGTGAAGATCATAAATCTGACTGAACTATACCTACTATTCTAATAATTTTATAAAAATTGTATAGTTGATTAGATCGTTGGAGCATCTTTGTCCTATATATTTTATATAACAATCATTCATCACTTATTTCAAGAAATATCATTGAATATTATACTCACACATTGAGCTTCAACTTTTATCATATGAGTATGTATTAGGTTTTTATTATACTCACTAGCTTTGTGTAGAAGCGTTTTTGAGTTATTGCAGAAATTGTAATCTCCATTTTGTATACACGGTTCAGGTTGTAAACCGAGATTGAGGAGGTAGTTACGCCTCTTGTAAGCAGCGGATTGTACGGAAAGCTCTGTCCTAGTTAAAGGAGCAATTTTTTTTAGTGGGTTACTTAAAGTGAGGACATAAGTTGGACTAGGCCAAACCTCGTAAAATTGTGTTTGCCTTCTCTCTTCCCTTAACTCATTTTAATTTCCGCTTGCATTTCATTATCAATTTTTCATGTTTGTACGTTGATTAATATTACATGCACTTGAAAATTAATTGGGTATAATTGAGTTATGGAGATAATAATTTGAATTAATTTCAGACCCCTATGATTATTTGGTTAAATATTGAAATAGGGATTAAGCAGTAAAATAAACTTAAATAATTTTAAAATACCCAATTCACCCCCCCTCTTGGGAATACACCTAAATCAAAAAAAGACATGCTTATCATACAAATATATGTTGATGATATTATATTTGGTGCTACAAATGATGATTTATGCAAAGAATTTGCCAAATGTATGCAAGATAAGTTTGAGATGAGTATGATAGGATAGTTAAATTACTTCCTAAGATTACAGATTAAGTAAGCTTAAAAAGGAAATTTTATAAATCAATCAAAATATATAAGGGACATGCTTAAGAAGTTTGACATTGAAGGAAGTAAGCCCAAAGGAACTCCCATGAATACCTCCATAAGCCTTGACAAAGATGAAAAAGGAAAACCAGTAGATATGAAATACTATTGAGGTATAATAGGAAGTTTGTTATACTTTAATCATGGACTTAGAGATCATATTTTGAAAACCCTGAAAAATACTTTCAAAAATATCAAGACAAGTTGGTAAGAGTTTTTTGGAAACAAGTTTCAAAAATAGTGTTTTAACTGCCCAGGCGACTAACCCTTGCCTGGTCAGGCGACTGACATTTATGTCGAATTAAATTTGGAAAGACAGTATAGGCCCAGGCGACTGACCCCTATGAGTCTAGGTGCCTGACCTTGTTCTGACTTTGATATTACATTGAATTTCAAAAGCCCAGGCAACTGACCCTAATGAGTCCAAGCGCCTGAGATTCGTAACGGCTATTTTTAAACAGCATTTAAATGTTTCCAAATTATGTTGCTTGTGCCCCAAACTTTGTCAAAATTTGGGAAACACTCCAAGTAACTTGGGCAGCACGAAAATATGACTTTTTAAGTCTATAAATACATTATTTCACAAATCAAAATATACCAAGAATTCATAACAGCAATCAAGCACACAACTTTCATACTCTTCCAAAAGCTTTCTTGGTCACATACTTGCTAGAGTTTTTCTGAGATTTGTTGAGCTATTTTTCACCGATCTTTCAGCATAAACTCTGAGTTTGATCAATCTAAAGAAAGATCCCGATGATATAATCTCTGAGCTTCAATTCTATTCTTCATTGATATTTAAATCAAAATTGAAAACCTTGGATATACGGAGGTCATTAAGGATATGTATGATAGAGTAGTGACTAGCGTTAGAACTGTAGGAGGAGATTCTAGAGGGTTTCCAATCTCTACTTTGAGCCCTTATCTTTTTAGTTTAGTAATTGATGAAATTACTAGGAATATCCAAAATGAGATCACTTGGCGTATGTTGTTTGTGAAGGATTTTTTGGAAGAAGAATAACCATTCTTATTGAATTTCAAGAGACACGATTACAAGATAAATAGTAGAGGAAGACCACCAAATTAGGAAGGCCACAAAATTAGCAAATCAAATCACCACAAGTCAGCAAATCAAATCAGCAGATCTCTAGGCTAGAAAATAGGAAACTGAAACAACTAAAATCTGAAATAATAATTTCAGATTTTATTCAAAAAATAGAATTTCCTAATTTATTCCCTAGAATAATTTCAGATTTTATTCAAAAAATAGAATTTCCTAATTTATTCCCTAGAAATCTGACACCCACCCTCAAGTTGTAGTATAGATATCTATCATGCCCAACTTGCTTACAAAGAGCTCAAAACTAGGTCTAAAAAGTCCTTTGGTGAAGATATCCGCTATTTGTTGAGTAGTAGGAACAAAAGGCATGCAAACAACTCCACTATCAATCTTCTCTTTTATAAAGTGTTTGTCAATCTCTACATGTTTCATGTGATCATGTTGTATTGGATTTTGAGCAATACTTATGGTAGCTTTGTTGTCACAATACAACTTCATTGGCATGTTCACCTGCATCTGCAGCTCTTCAAGAATTCTCTTCAGCCATAGCATCTCACAAACTGCATTAGCCATAGCCCTATAGTCTACCTCGGCACTGCTCCTTGCAACCACATTATGTTTCTTACTTCTCTATGTGACCATATTTCCACAGACATAAGTACAATATCCTGACGTGGATCTCTATCAATGACTAAGTCTGCCCAATTTGCATCAATGTATGCCTTTAAGTTTTGCTGTGTGGTCTTCTAAAAGAGTAAACCCTTGCCCAGTGTACGTTTCCAGTATCTGAGAATCCAATAAACTGCTTCAAGATGTTTCTTGTAGGGTGAATGCATAAACTGGCTTACCAAACTCATAGCAAAGGCAATATCGGGCCGTGTATGTGATAAGTAAATTAACTTTCCCACCAGCTTTTGATACTGAGTTGTATTCACTGGATTGGGATCTATTGGACTGTTTGCTGGCCTACAATTGCTCATCCCAGTCTCCTAAAGGAGGTCAAGGACATACTTCCGTTAGGAGACAACAATCCCTTTCTTCGACCAAGCAACCTCCATTCCAAGGAAAAACCTCAGAGATCCTCAGTCCTTGATCTCAAATGTTGATAAGAGGGAAGTCTTTAATCAGTTTATCTCAAATATGTCATCTCCAGTGAGAATTATATCGTCTACATACACAATCAATATCGCTGTCTCCCCATCTTGTGAATATCTTATAAACATTGTATGATCACTTTGCCCTTGAGTATACCCCTGACTTTTAACAAACTGAGTGAATTTCTCAAACCAGGCTCTTGGTGACTATTTTAACCCATGTAAGGACTTCTTCAGTTTACACACCTTTGTGCCAAACTTTTCACCAAATCCTGGAGGTGCATCCAAGTACACTTCTTCCTCCAGGTCTCCATTAAGAAATGCATTTTTTACATCCAACTGTTGCAGAGACCAGTCACGATTAGCTGCAAGTGGCAAAAAACTCTTACAAAGTTTAGCTTTGCGACTGGGGCGATTGTCTCCAAGTAATCAATGCCATAGGTTTGAGTGAATCCCTTGGCGACCAATCAAGCTTTATACCGTCTTAGAGAACAATCAGATTTATACTTGACTGTAAACACCCATTTGCACCCTACAATTGTCTTTCCTCTTGGTAGATCAATTAACTCCCACATGCCATTTTTTTCAAGAGCTTTCATCTCCTCGAAGACAACCTCCTTTCACTCAGGAACTTTCAGAGCAATCCTGCACAATATTAGGAATCTCCATACAAGACAATTGTGAGATAAAAGCACGAAAAATGGGTGAGATATTTTCATATGACACATAATTGGACAATGGATGTTGGGTGCAAGACCTCACACCCTTCCGGAAAGCAATGGGAAGTTTAGAATCATCGAACTCAGATTGGAACCAGACTCAGGTTCAAAATTAAAGGAATTAGACCTCGAAGATGAAATGGACTGAACATGACGTAAAGGTTCGGTGAGGACATTACCTTAAGGATTTACGGATTCTAGACAATGTAAAGTGTTGGCCTAACAAGGCTTAATCTCGTTTTGATGATAACAAATTAAGGATACTAATTGTGCTTTTAAGATTAAATTTCAGGTATTAAGATTTTCACAAGCACAATGGTTGAACCCAATGAAGATTAACTAAAGATAAACTTAAAGTCACAAGTCATGAAGAATACAAATTTTCTGAATCTTTGATCAAACTTGCAAGATGTTAAAGCTATACGACATGAAGACTTAGGATTTAAATGTATTTAATGTTTCTTAGAGTCTTATGTAAGTACTCTTAGACTTTAATTTTGTGACTGAAGCTCTTAGGTAGTTATACTACACTTAAAGACTCGATTTAGAAATTGGAAAATACTATTATAAAGTCCAAAATACTTTTCAAAGTTAATATAAACAAGTTTTGGAATCAAAATATGAAAAACACTAAGTTGCATAGTGTTCAGGTGACTGAGGATTAGTGCTCAGGCGACTGATATGCTACTGCTAGTGTAAACAAAAAATCAGAACAAGATCAGGTGATTGAACTCTCAGGGTCAGGCGAGCAAACTGCTACTGCCTGTTCTGGAGTGCTATTTTAATCAGTTTAGACGACTGAATGTATGGTTCAGACGACTGAAGTCTATGTTTTAAACTTTCTAATAGCGGTGATTTCTTTCCAAAATCAAAAGATATGGTTTCTAAACTTGGGGAAAACGGTTAGAATTTTTCCAACTCTGTATAATGATAATTATTTATGCATTAGGGCAACCAATACTAACACATACACATTGAAATTCATTGTTATACTCTTGTTTCAAATTTTAAAAATCCGTTGTTCGTTTTTGCTCAAAGCCCTAATTGATTTCTGATTTCAATTCTCTGAAATTCCCACACTACAATCAAAATCCCTTTCAATTCTATGTGAGCTTCAATTACATATTGTTTTCTTGAGTATATAGAGCTTATTATTATACAAATTTGCTCTGTTGTGAGAGTACTCATATTGTACGAACAATTGATTTTCTGGTTTTGCAATCATACGATTCGAGGTTAGAATTGTTGCCTAGCAAAAGGGTATTCTCGTTAGAGAGGGGTCTCCACCTTCCAACGGAGAGAGGTGTACTCCACCTATTGAACGGAGTGCATAAAGGAAATCTTCACAGCTAGTTGCTCAGGGCAAGGATGTAGGCGGTAAGACGAACCTTGTAAAAAATCCGGTGTCCAATCTTCTTCCCCATTCTTTTAAATACTGCAATTATAAACTATTGTGTATGTTCTGAATTTATTGGGAAATTCTGTTGAATGTTGAGTTCGGATTTGGATTACTTTGAATAAGTCTATTGGGTTGTTAATGATTTGTATGGTTTAAGTTTTCAGTTGAAATTTAGACAAGTACTTAAACTTTAAATTCAGTTGTTGGTTGGCTGAGGCAAAGCTATTGTGGTTGGTTGTTTATTCAAGCTTAAGAAGTTAACTTGCTTGATTTATATTATTGAATTTTGTCTTAAATACATACTTGATCATTGATTGAATTCATGGTTGTTTGTTGAACTTGTTGAAAGCAAAATTTAGATTCTACTTTTCAATTCATACATATCTAGGATTATCTATTGATATAGTACAGTTCACTGATTAGTTGATTGTGATTGAGATTGTGATTGGTATATTTGAAAAGGTTTAAAATAAACCGAGATTCCAAATAATAATTTTTAAAATACCTAATTCACCCCCCCCCCCCCCTCTTGGGATTACACCGTTACTTTCATAAAGGATTGGAAGACCCTTTCTTTCGAGTTGTCCTCTGTTGCAAGTAGACAATGTCAAACGGAACCAACGCTTTGGTGTTTTTTTCTATTTCTCCTTTGTTAGTCATTATAAGATCATGAACATCATAAGATGGCACTGTAGGAAGACCTGCCTTTTCAATATCTAAAAAACTCGACTCACTTTCTCCTTGTATAATAAAGCTTGGTTTTTCAAGTTGAATAATCAAAGTTGGAGAAGGAACATTTTGCGAGTCTTCAATTTGGAAAAAATCATGAAACATAATCGAATCTTTGTTTTGGTCCCCCCCTAAAGATGAGGCGTAAACTAGGGATGTAATTGAAAGAACGTAACATCCATGGTAACTAACATTTTTTGGAAATGGGTTCAAAATATTTATACCCTTTTTGAGTGGGAGCATAACCAACAAACACATATTTTGTGGCTCGGGGTTCAAGTTTTCCTCGATTATGACTATGAATATGAACAAAAGCTGTACAACCAAATATCTTTAGTGGTAAAGAAGAAGGCAACCGATTTGTTGGACAAAACTTATGAAAAACATCAAAAAGTGTTTCAAAGCTTAAAACCTTATTAGGCGTTCTATTTATGAGATATGTAGCAGTAAGAACGGCTTCACCCCAAAGATACTTAAGTACTTGATTGGTAAAAAGCAATGCTTGAGCTACTTCCAATAAGTGTTTGTTTTTTCTTTCAGCTAAACCATTTTGTTGCGAAGTGTCGACATGAGCTTTGATGAACAATTCCTTTTTCAAGAAAAAATTGGCCCAAAATGTTTTTGAAATATTCTTGACCATTATCACTCTGCAATATTTGAATATTTTTTTGAAATTGTGTTTGTACCATGGTGTAAAAAATTTTGAAAATTGTTTCCACTTCAAAATTTTCCTTTATCAAATAAACCCAACTTAATCTCGTGTGATCATCAGTAAAGGTCACAAACCATTTTTGCCAGAATACGTAGATGTTCTATATGAGCCCCAGATATCACTATGAATCACAGTAAATGGTGTAGTTGGTTTGTAGGATTGGGTGGAAAAGGATGCACGATGATGTTTAACAAACTAACAAACTTCACATTGAAAAGAAGATGAACTTTTATTCCGAAAAAAATTGGGAAACAAGTATTTTAAATATTGAAAATTAGGATGGCATAACCTATAATGCCATAACATGATATCATTATCCTTGAAAATAGAAACAAAATTTAAGCAAGTACTTTGATATTTTCTACTCGAGTTAGGTCCATCGTCAAAATAATAGAGTCCATCTATTTCCTTAGCACTGCCAATCATCCTCCCTATGGTCAATTCTTGAAACTCACAATAAGAAGAGTTGAAATTAGCTTGACATTGATAATCAAAGGTAATTTTATTGATAGACAACAAATTGCAAGACAAATTTGGAACGTGGAACACATCATGGAGAGTTAACAACGAAGTGAATTTGATAATTCCCATCCCTGCAATTACCGAGAGTGAACCATCTGCAATTTTGACCTTTTTATTGCCTGCACACGGACTATAGGATGAGAACAATTTGGGGCAACCAGTCATATGACCAATTGCGCCATAATCAATTATCCAAGAATGAACAACATTAGGAATAACACCTAAAAATGCAGCAAGAGAGTTACCCTTCTGTATCAAAGAACAAGACGGAGTTAAGGACAGTTTTGGAGATTGAAACAATTTGTACAGGTGCTCTAATTGCTTCTTGGTAAAAGGGATTGCATTCGAGTTGGTAGAAGGCTCTTGAGTCTCTTCAACAGTGGCTTGGTAGGCGCGACTGTCACGTTTGGATTTTGGCTTCTAATTTTCTGGTTTACCATGAAGCTACCAACACATCTCCTTCATATGCCACGGTTTTTTGCACTGCTCGCACCATGGTTTCTTATGCCCATTGAGTTTTGTAACCGTGAGATAAAGGCCTGAATTACGGGAATAGTAATTAGCAGATATAGACTTGGGAGTGTTGACTCTATGATTCCAATCCTGTTTTGATAATGACAAATCACTTGATATTTAATTTGTGCATTGAGTTTGTGAACAGGACTTACATTGAGCATGTACGGAAAGATAACGAGTCATGGATGCCATAAAGTAAAGCTTATACATATTAGAAAGTACCATGGAACTCAAAGAGTATGAGAATCAAGATGCAAGCAGCAAAGTTCAAGAATGTCTTGGGAATGGGTATTTAGAACTCATGTATTTACATTTTCTATGATTTAATTTAAGGCTCATCATAACTTAGAATGATTGTTAGGATTCAAGCATTTCATGTACATCATTAGGGAACCTTCATGGACTTAGAAATGTTTTTGAAATCATGGAAAATATGCTTTATAAAAGGCCCAAGAAAAAGAGCAAAGCATTTTCTAAAATTAGAAAAAGGAAATAAAAAATTTGGACTTCGGTAGCCTGAACTTCACTTCAGTAGCCTGAAGAATTTCTTTGGTAGCCTGAAGATTAAGTTCGGTAGCCTAAACAATTAATGGGAAAACACAGCAAGAAGACCGAGGTACTTCGGTTGCCTGAACTGGAACTTCGGTCGCCTGAAGTCACCACTTTAGGAGCCTGAACTCACTTCGGTTGCTTGAAGTCGCGGGAAAGTTTAAAATTCAGATTTTTATTAATAGAACTCGCGAGCTTTTTCTTTGATCCAACGATTGAGATCAATCCTAAGGGTAAGACACTATAAATACTAAATATCTAAACCCTAGAATGGAGCTAAGACATACAAGAAGAGAAGAATACATATTATTGAAAAATATTGAGAAACTTGCTCTCATTGCTATACGATTACTTACACTTCAACTTCTACTCATCGAGTTTGGGCAAATCAATTTAGAATCTCAAAGGGATCTCTCTTATACATATTGATTGTCAACTTGGTATTGAGGTTTGATCATTCAAGTTATTATTCTCAAGAACTTCTCATATCATTACTTGTTATTGAACATCATTAGAAAAGTTTGATATTGAGTGTGCACATACATATAAAAATTGTTTTTAAAAAGATCATTACTTGAGAAAGTTGTTTAGCTTTTGGTTGATTAATTTTTGATTCAAGAGTATAAAAATATACATATATTTTTTCATAGAGCTCATTATTGAAAAACCTATTTTTGATTACTTGATTGATCTTGTAAGTGCCCATTCACATACTTAGTTATTCTAAACAAGATTGATACTTGATTTAGATTGTGTGGTTGATTGAAAGGGTTGATTTAAGCGTGTGTTCTCTAAAAGATTTATATTTTAGATATATTATAGCTTAATCAAATATCCTTGGTACTTATAACTATACAATTAATTGAGGGATATTTTCTGAAAATTAATATACTCAGTTTGTGATTGAGTACATGAAATAAAACTTTGTGATTTGCATTGACTTAATATTCAAGACAAAGTTTTTGTTAACAAGTTCACTTCAAATATATTTGTACATTTTTGCAAAGTGAACCAAGAACCCTAGTTGACTCCAAAACATTTTAAATATATCTGTACTTGGGAGTTTTGGTTAAATAGGGAGATGTGTATTGAAGCATATCATACATAAAACGATTGTATCGTTTTTTCATACATTCATGAGTTTCAAGTTATATCATATGTTAATGTATTAGAAAATTGAATTGTACTCACCAGCTTTTGTTAGAAGCATTGTTTTGAGTGTTAATTTTCAGATTCTATTGTATACACGGTTCGGTGTGTGAACCAGTGTGTGAGGAGAGAGCTGTATCTCTTGTAAGCAGCGGATTAGGAGGAAGTTGTATTTCTTGTAAGCAGCGGATCAGGAGGGAGATGTACCTCTTGTAAGCAGCGGATTGTAAGGGAAGTTCCGTCCCAATTTAAGGAGCAGAGATTTTAGTAGAATCCTTGAGTGAGTTGTTCAAGGCGAGGACGTAGGCTGGGTTGGTTGAACCTCGTAAAATCGTGGTTGCATTCTCTCTTCCCTTATCCTTTTTATTTTCCGCAACGTATTTTAATGTCCTGCTTGCTTGTGTATGTTGAATAACTTTACACGTACTTAATTGGGTAAAAAGGAATTCATTGATAAAATAACTTTAATTCAGACATAAGTTCATACCATTAATCAGTTAAACATAGAAATAAGGATTGATTGGTAAATAAGTTTCAAGAATTTTTTAAATACCCAATTCACCCCCCCCTCTTGGGATTACACCTTAATCAACAGGGAGGAATAGTGGGATTGGGTGGAATGGTTTCGGAAGTACCAAAAGAGCCGGTAGGACTTCTTTGGGCGCCGGTCATCGACAACTTATTCGACGTCATTAGAAGAAAGAACAAAATAGAAAAATAGCACAAGGCTCTGATACCATGAAGGATTTTTTATAAGAAGAATAACCATCCTTATTGAATTTCAAGAGATAGATTACAAGATAAATAGTAAAGGAAGACGACCAAATTAGGAAGGCCACAAAATCAGAAAATCAAATCACCACAAAATCAGCAAAACAAATCAGCAAATCTCTAGGCTAGAAACTGAAACTACTAAAATCTGAAATAGTAATTTCAGATTTTATTCAAAAAATAGAATTTTCTAATTTATTCCCTAGAAATTCGACACTTTGCACATGATATCATGTTGATTGATGATAATAGGAGCCTAGTGGAATCTAAGCTAGAACTTTAAAGAGCCACATTAGAGTCTAAAGGGTTTAGGAGAAGTAGGAATAATACCGAATATATGAAATGTAATTTCAATAATGTAAGGAGTAGCAATGGAGAGAAGATTAAACTAGATAATCAAGAGATCAATAGCACTAATAGATTTAGATATCTTGGATCTATTATGCAAGGTAAAGGGGAATTGAAGAAGATGTAGTACATAGAATTAAGATAGGTTGGGTAAAATGGAGGAGTGTTCCAGGTGTGTTGTGTGGTCGTAAAATACCTTTAAAATTAAAAGGAAAGTTTTATAAGACGGCTATAAGGCTATGCTTTATGGTTCATAATGTTGGGCAACCAAAGAAACATGCACAAAAAATGAAAATTGCAATAGCCCTTAATCTAATAGAGAAAAATGCTCTGGATCAGGCGAATTGGTGGAAAAGGATTCATGCGCCAACCCCACCTAGTGGGCTTTAAGTCTTGTTATTGTTGTTGTGGGAGGACGAGTTCCCTAATCTCTCTTAATATATTTTACCTAGAATTGAGAAAGGTTGCCTGGGGACCTACTCCTTTTAGGTTTGAAAATATGTGGTTAGATCACGATTCCTTTCAGCATTTAGTCAGGAATTCTTGGAATGAGGATGTGGAGAGGGGTTGGGAACACTTTAGATTCATGAAAAAAACTTAGAAGGTTAAAAGAGAAGTTGAAAGAATGGAATATGAACGTGTTTGGAGACTTAAGGTTTAGAAAGGCTAGTATCTTAGGAGAGTTTGTTGAGTTAGATCGGAGGCAAGAAGATAATACTCTATCGAGGGATGAAGAGATGCGAAGAGTATCTTTGAAGAATTAATTGGAAGAGGTGATTTTCAAGGAAATGAGAAGTTGGAGGCAAAAGACGAAGTTTAAATGGATCAGAGATGTTGATTGTAATTCTAGATTTTTTTCATAGGATAGCTACAAGGAAAATGAAGAAGAATTTGATCAAGGAGTTGCAAGTGGATAGGGGTCTCATTATAACCGATCAAAGTCAAATTGTTGTTGAAATCAATGAATTTTATTCTAATTTGTATTTTGAGAAGGACATTAGTAGACCTATGACTGAAGGATTAGAGTAGAATCCTTTATCTGGTGAGGAGGTGGGTTGGTTGAAGAGACCTTTTAAGGAAGAGGAAGTGAGGACCACAGATTTGGGATGAAGAGGGATCAAATTGCAAACCTAATGGTTTTAATATGGCCTTCTTCCAAGATTGTTGGAATGTGGTTAAGGATGATTTGCTTAAGGTCTTTAATGAATTTTATGGGAATGGGATTTTAAGCAAGAGTATCGATTCCACTTTCATAACTCCAGGGCCGAAGAAGAATAAATCTATAAAGATTTCGAACTATAGACCTATTAGCTTAGTTTCCACTAAAATATCACTAAAGTCTTAGCTAATAGGTTGAGTATGGTGCTTGATAGGACTATTTCTAAGGCTCAAAGTACATTTGTGGGGGGTAGACAAATTGTGGATGCCATTTGGTTGCTTATGAGGTTGTGGAGGATATTCAGAGAAGGAAGAAAAAGAGTATCATCTTTAAGTTGGATTTTGAGAAAGCTTGTAATCAAGTGAATTGGAAGTTCTTGAATAAGATTTTTGTTAGAAAGGGGTTTGGCAAGAGATGGCAGCAATGGATTAGAGGTTGTTTGCATAATGTGAGCTACTCAGTATTAGCATATGGCGAGTCTAAATCTTGGTTTAAGGCTACAATAGGGATTAGGCAAGGTGACACTTTTTCCCCATTTTTGTTTGTTTTAGTGGCTGATTCATTGAGTAAGATGGTGGATAGGACAATGGATAGAGGTTTAGTGAAAGGCTTGGAAGTGGGGAGGGAAAGGGTCAAGGTTCTGCACCTTTAGTTTGCCAATGAAACTATCTTTTTTCTAGAGGACCATAAACTATCCTTTCAGAATATTTTGGGTCTCCTTCAAGTTTTCGAGAAGGTTTCTGGGCTTCAGATTAATATGGGTAAGAGCGGTATCACGACTATCAATGTTTGTTGATAGTGTTAGGGAGCTCAATCTGTAAAGGTGGGGTGTAGTGTTTTGGATTGGCTAATGTCTTGTCTTGGGGTTCCTTTGGAGCATGTAACTCTTGATTTTCTAGCTTTTGGTATCCTATTGTGGAAAGGGTTTCTAAGAGACTGGATGGGTGAAAAGGTGCTCTTTTTTCTCTTGATGGCAGAATTACTATCCAAGGCTTATATTTCTAGTATCCCTTACTATTTTCTATTTATTTTCAACATTCCAGTTGCTAATAAGATTGAGAAGATAATGAGGGATTTATTGTGGTCGGGATAGGGGATATTAGGAATCATTTGGTTAGCTAGGGAGCGGTGGATAGGTCTAAACATGAGGTTGGTTTGGGTATTGGAAATCTAGTCTCTAAAAACACAGCCCTTTTGGCTAAATGGCTTTGGCGATTTTCACAAGAGAATTCCTCCTTGTGGCATTTGGTTGTTAAAATCAAGTATAGATTAGACAAGAATGGGTAGGATACTAATTTGAAATTTAGATGTTCTTCGGAGAGTCTGTGGAAAGCTATTTATCAGAGGTATCCCCTCTTCATTTCCAGTATTAAATTCCTGGTGGGAAGAATATACGGTTTTGGAAAGATCCGTGGTTGGGGAATGTAGTTTTGTCCACCTCTTTTCCACGCCTTTTTCACCTAAGCTCAGGGCAAGATGAATCCATT
This sequence comes from Malania oleifera, assembly GCF_029873635.1. Taxonomy (NCBI): domain Eukaryota; kingdom Viridiplantae; phylum Streptophyta; class Magnoliopsida; order Santalales; family Ximeniaceae; genus Malania; species Malania oleifera. The sequence continues at coordinate 51,715,097 of NC_080421.1, read as the reverse complement.
TCTTCTTTTGTTGCTGATCCAAGCGGTCCTTTGCCTTCTTGGGATTTCCACTTCTGTAGATCATTAAATGATAGGGATATGGGAGAGCTATCTTCTTTGCTAGTCTTGTTGAAGTACTATAGTTTTTCTTTAAAGGAGGATTGGCGAGGATGGGAACTGGATCCTTCGGGGGTTTATTCATGCAAATATTTTCACGATTTTTTGAATAGGTCTTAATCTATCTTTTTCCCGCAAGAGAATTCCTCCCTGTGACATTTGGTTGTTAAAATCAAGTATGGATTAGACGAGAATGGGTAGGATACTAATTTGAAATTTAGATGTTCTTCGGAGAGTTTGTGGAAAGCTATTTATCAGAGGTATCCCCTCTTCATTCCCCGTATTAAATTCCTGGTGGGAAGAGGTAGTAATATCCGGTTTTGGAAAGATCCGTGGTTGGGGAATGTAGTTTTGTCCACCTCTTTTCCACGCCTTTTTTTGCCTAAGCTCGGGGCAAGATAAATCCATTTCTTCTTTTGTTGCCTATCCAGGTGGTCCTTTGCCTTCTTGGGATTTCCACTTCCATAGATTATTAAATGATAGGGACATGGGAGAGCTATCTTCTTTGCTAGACTTGTTGAAGTACTATAGTTTTTCTTTGAAGGAGGGTTGGCAGTCTTGGTCTCTGGGTCCTTCTGGGGTTTATTTGTGCAAATCTTTTCATGATTTTTTGATTAGGTCTAATCTATCTTTTCCTCTACATAGTTTCATTTGGAAGGCCAAAGTCCCCTTACATACCTATGATTCTCAATAGCCTATTATTTTCTGCGCAAATATATCTGCACAGACACCAAGTTATTCACATATAAGTCCAGCAGTTCAAAATTAATATGTGAGCTAAATTGGAGTTTCTAGAAAATCTTAATAGGTAAGAACAATATGAACTTCAAATATTGTAGCCATCCTAAATTAGATAGTTTATGTGATAATACTCTAAAAAAAAAATAAGAGGATAAAAATAGCAGTTTTGATGTGTTGAATAGAAAAAAAGATTTTCCTCTGCAGTTCTTCCATGGATTCACATACAGGCCCTTTCTTTAATCTTCTTGAATGGCATGGAACTGCAACAAAAGTGGTAGAGTCAAGCCCAAAAGTTAGTCCTCTGATCATGAATAAAAACAATCCTCAAATCAAATGCGTGTAAATTTAGATAACAGTATATATTTAAAATACCAAGCTAGCCAGATTAGAAAATAATAGGCCATTGAGAGTCACAGGCGGGCTTTCTTCGAAACTGGGACTCCACACTGCTGTTGTTTGCCATAGCCAATTTGGCAGTTGCCCCTCTGCAGATATTAAGTGCAAATCATTAAACTACTGATTTTTTTTATTTTTTATTTTTTCGGACGAGGCTCAAAGAACTTTTTTTTTTGGAAAAGGCTTGAAGAAAATCAATTACATCCAAAGTATTGCATTTCAGAAAGCTCTGTTCCATTTCCTTGCATATGAGATTGCAATGGGACAGCCATGGCCACAAAGTAAATGTAAACGCCACTCACCAGGAGCTAATTTCCCATCTCAACGAAATGTTGATACCTTCCCAACCAAAACAAAAACAGCATTAAAGTCTCAAACTTGAACAATAATCAATTCCATTTCCACAAATACCTCAAATCTCGTTTTGTAAGATTTAAAATAGCAAGAGTTCTTATTACTTTTCTTTAACTTCTTAGATGCTGTTAGATTACTTCTTTACCTGAAAACTTTAGCTGTTAGGTTGTGGGCTAACAATGTAAATCAAGCCTTAAAAACTCCCCCGCATGTGCAATCCGATTCATGTGGGGAGAGAAACACATGATAAATGACACCCATTACAGGGAATAAGATAACTCTTAACAAACAAACAATAAAGTGGGCAACAAGACTAGAGCCCACGACCTCCCGAAAACTATAGCACTAATACCATGTCAGATTACCACTTCATCTGAAAGCTTAAGTTGTTAGGTTGTGGACCAACAATGTATATCAAGCCTTAATAGAAGCCAAACAGAGCAAACAATTACCTAAGGCTAATGAGCAATGAATATCATCTACCAAGAAACAAAATGCAAAGAGCAAAAAAATGACAGAAACATAACAAAAACTCACCTAGTATGTGCGTATATATATATATATGCAAAACAACTGAAAAATACAATACAGAGGCAACTAGCTACTTCAAAGAACTTTTGCATTTAAGTGCCACATAACTAATCATTTAAAAGTCAATCCACCTGTTTAAAAGATTGATCCAAGAACTCATCTAATAAAAAAAATTAAAAACAAAAGCTAAAGTTTATCTAGTTTAAGTATGTTAATAAATATATGGAAATTGTTTCTTCTTAAAAGCAAGCACATAAAAAGAAAACTTATAAATAAAGAATAATATGCAGCTCCCAAACAATTAGCACGATTGTGCTAGCTTACAACATCAAGGAAAGAATTGATGGCAAGGGGTGTATCAAATGGTTCAAATAGGTTTTTGCACCGCTGCAAAATGCTGTGACACAAGGAACTAACAAAGCTCTATAAAACAGAGTGAAGAAGTTCATTAAGAGAGTAAGTACAAATTAGATGAGGAAAAGAAGTCCTCTTACATAATAAAAAATAGAAAATAGAATAAAAATAAAAACTATGATAAGAAAGGCCAAATAAAAACTATGATAAGAAAGCCCCTCATTCCCCCTCCATCATAATTAATGAAACGCTTCAAACTATTTAACTCCCTCTGTGAAATCATTTCCTTTGTAAAGATTTTCACTGAGTTGCTAATATCCTGTCCAATAAATCTTGTGCATCATCATCAAGACCTTAATTCCCCATCTTAATCTGACTTAGCAGAAGAGTAACTGATTAATATGAATCCAAAGAGCAGAGATTCTTTTTGAAATTCACTTCAACCTCAGAGAAACTATATGAAATGATGGATCTTCAAACTATAGGAATCTAAAGAGAGAGGAAGGAGCAGGAGAGAGAACGTACTGATGGCAGTTAGAGCAAGCAATGAACGCATGACAACAAGTGAGTTGAGTAGCAACCAAAGTTCCCCAAATGTAACAGCAGAGCTGTGCGTCTGTTTTGCTACCCTGTAAAACACAGAAACACCACCGTCGATCCTCTGCTCCTGCTTTTGTTTCCTTCAAACTTGACTTTGTGTTTTGTGGTCGCATAGAGATTCCATTTTTTACGATTTCTTAGGACTTCTTCATCAATAATGAAGCTGCAAACAATAACATTGATATGAAGAGAGAGATTTGGAGGAAGAGGTATATGGTAAAAAAAATGGTAAAGCTTGGTTGGAAAAGGCAATGGAGGGCATGTCCCCACCAACCCTTTATGAAGAGAGAGAATTGGGCAGCCCGTACCACATACAAAAAAGAGAACGAGATCAGACGTGCAGGGTCGATGAAGGCATTCAGATATGCAAGCATCACCACTTCTATATAAATGAGATAAGAATACAAAGAGAAGAATTCAGATCAAAAAAAATTCTGCAATGCTAAAAAATTCATAAAAAAAAAAATATTCACGCAAAAGATACAAAATAGAATTTGATAAGATCAGCCGTTGAAGGCATCCCCAATAGTAATAGTATGACATTAAGGCAGAACAAATTCTGTAAATAAAACTGAATTATAAACCAACCATGTTGTCATACAGTTAATTGTGCATAGAATAAGTTTTAAAGTGAATAGGAACCCAAAAATGAACATAAAAACAAAAAGGAAACAGAAAAACAAAAAAAAAAAAGTTTCTGAAAAATTAAAGAGGGGGAGGGGGGAACAATCCACCTCCCACGTCATCAATTTCTTATTACATGGTGAGAAAATACTCTTAATAGGCAGCAGAAATTACATGCCCAACAGGGAATCAAGAAGCAAATATGTAACTAACTTATACAACTACTTAAAGATTAACAGTAGTGAACTAGCCCAAATGAACAAATTTCATTCTCAAGAAAAATGGTGATTATAATCCTATCAAAAATATATTCACACATGATACAACTAACATAAGCCCGATGGGGACTTTTGAGTCTCAATGCCAATGGCTTATCTAATGTTGTTAATGAAAATGAACTAAAAGCTTTTCACAGGTGGATGCTGATAATCCTTCTCTACTTCCTATTTTACAAGGTTAAATTAATGTACAGAAGAAAAGTCCAATTATCTCTCAACTGGCTTTGGCAATGGTAAGATCCTATCCCGAGCTGAAGGTAAAAAATGAAATCATCTTCTCTATCTAAGTTACCAAGAATGTGCACTATAATCTATTCATCGGAGCAAATGGATGAAACATCTTCCCTTCACAAAACTGAGCCTGTCAAGCCAGTTCCCTGAATAAGAGCATCATGTGTTGCTTGATTTGGCTTCATAACAAAACTGAACTTGTAAAGCAAGTTCCATGAATAAGAGCATTATATGTTGCTCGATTTGGTTTCACACCCCTTCGCATCATGTCATCACGCAATTCAAAAGCCTTGGTGAGTTCTCCACTAACACAGCAGCCATATATCAAAACATTATATGCCACTGAGTCAGGATTCACGCCTCTGTCCAGCATAGAGTCCCACAGCCCTAAAGCTTTCTCTAAGTCACCCCTCTTACAGTACTCGTGAATTATTGTAGAATAACTTATACAATCCGGAAATATCCCATAATCTATCATTGTTACCAGGAGCCTTTTGGCATCCTGAATTCTGCCTAATTGGCAAAAACCTCTAATAAGAATGTTGTATGTGACAGTGCTTGCTAAGAACTCCCTCAGCATTGAAGTGTGCAGCTGTGCAGCTTTCTCCATGTTTTCTTCCTTGGTAAGGTGATCAAGGAAACAACCAAATGTGATCTGATTTGGAAGGGAGTTTTTACCTAGCATTTCCTTACAAAGAAGCACCGCTTTGTCTGAAAATCCAGCATTACATAAGCCATTTATGACAGCAGTATATGTTACAACATTTGGGATGTACCCTTCACCAACCATTATGTCCCAAAGCCTAAATGCCCTCTTTAAATTTCCTGCTTTGCAATATGCATCTATCATATTTGTATAAATGACATTGTCAGGCCTCAATCCATGGTCATGCATCTCCTTCAAGATACCACGCAGTTTTATTGTGTCATGATGTTTTAGAGTTCCATATATAAGTATAGCATAACACACAAGATCCATGTCCACCCCCCTTTCCGCCATCTCATTACAAGCAGCCAATGCATCTTTTAATCTTCCTTCCCTACAATAGCCATAAAGAAGTGCACTAAAACACATCTCATTTAACTTATGATGTTCTCTATGAAGGTCATCCATAAATTCTTTGGCTTCGCACACTCTACCAGTAGAACATAGCCCAGTTATAAGGGATCTATAGGTATAAGAATCTGGTACAAGGCCTTTCTCCATCATTTCATCAAGCAATTCAAAAGCTCTTACTGTGTTACCTTGCTTGCAGTGCCCCTCAATCATAACATTATAAGTTACCTCGTTTGGAGCAATGTTCTGTTCCACCATTTCATCAAACAACTTAATTGCCTCAGCCATCATATTTGCATGAAAAAGACCTGAAATAAGTGAGGTAAAGGTGTAAGTGTTTGCCGATATGCCCTTTCCAGTCATCTCATGATAAAGCCTGAATGCCCTGTGCAGTTTCCCTTCCTTGCAGTATCCACTTATCATTGTTGTATAAGTTACCACTGTTGGTATCAATCCTTTACCAATCATTTCATCAAAAAGAAAATCAGCTGACTTCAATGCCCCCAACTTACAATGCCCACTTATTAAAGAATTATAGTGATACACAGTTCCAGTTATCCCAGCATTCCTCATTTTACCAAAGCAAAAATGGGCAGCACTCATATTCCCCCTTTTGCAGAATGAATCAATCAATACAGAATAGGTAACATCATTAGGAAACAAGCCCTTTTCCCCCATGCTGACAAATAGCAACTCAGCCTCATTGAATTTCTCATCTCTACACAAAGAATTTATCAATGAATTGTAAACAAACAAATTAGGCACTACCCCTAGTTTTCCCACCTTGATGACCAAATCATATGCATCAGCAATATTCCCCTTCTTCCTCAACCCCTCTGCAAGACCTGAGACTGCAGCTTCACTTGGCACACATCCCACCTCAAGCATTTCATTCATTAGTTCTGCAGCAACTTCAAAATCTTGCACCTTGCACAACCCAAGTACTAACGTACAGTATGTTACAACATCAGCTCTCAACCCTTTTTTACTCAACAAATTCTTCACCTCAATAGCTTCCCAAGCCCTCTGAGACTTACAAAGGCCGTGGATGAATGCATTATACGTCACTACACTCAATTCACACCCACTTGACTCCATCCATGGAATCATTTCCTTAGCCCTAGCAAAATCTCTTGATTCACACAAGCTCCGGACCACAGTGGTACAAATATAAACATCAGGGCGGACCCCCAACTTCACAATCTCATCAAATAAATCCAAAACAACGTTGAACCGCCTAACTCTAAGGAGTCCATTCAAAACGCAGCTGAAAGTCCGAACTTCAGGCAACAATCTATGGCTCCTCATGAGCCTAATGATCACAATAGCATCGAACACTCTTTTACTCTGTACATACATTTGAATCAACAAATCAAAACCCAGAGTGGACGAAAATTTCAAGTGTTGATATGAATTCAGGAAAGACTCAAAGACACCCTGCGGAGTCAACCCGCGAAGTAGCAGCGTTTGCAACAGGGAGGACGCAGGCCAAAAGAGATTACATTGAACCAAAGCGTGAACCAGAATGCAAAACGAGGTCGTGGAGTGGATGAAGTTCTTGTGTAACCCTAAAAAGTTGAAGAACCTTAGGGCTAACCTCGGATTGTCAAGGGTTCGGATCAAGACCATTTCCACATGGCGAGACTTCAATTGGTCAGTGAGGAAAGTGTTGCTGAAGGCGATCTTCCAGCTCTGATTTCCTCGCACAATGTCTGTGAGGATGGTCGCGATTTGCTCATCTCCCTCGCGATCGACAACGGAGGTCTCGTAGGAGCTACAGAGGTATCTGAGTTTGAAATGGAAGCCAGGTTTTGAGAGATATCGATGAGGACGAAGGAGCTTCATTTGGCGCTGTGGAGCATGAAAGTTCCGACTCCAGAAGTCCAGCGCCGGCGAGTAACGCCGGGGGCGTGTAGAAATATGATTTAACGTTATAAATAATATACACACGCATTACTTTAAAATGAGTAATTTAAAAAATATATATATAAAAATATGATTATGTTTAAAATAAATAGTATTTAGATACCCACTTTTATTATAGGGTACTGTATAAATATTTATAAATATATTTCAAATTAAAATATTAATATTTTTTAATTAATAATTTTACTAATAATTATTTAATTATTTTTAACTAAAATTATAAGTTTATTGTTTTTATTTAAATCGTCTTATTATTAATGTGTATTTATAATATTTTAGTATCATATTAATTTATGGTAAAAATAATACTATTAGTTAATGAAAATTTTAATTTATTTGATGTTACTTTAAATTAATAGATAGGTCTTGTTGATTTTTGAGTTGAATTATATTTTATTAAAAATTAATATATTATAATATATATAGTAAAATAATATATAATCTTTTTTAATATATTTTAAATAAAAGTATTAGTATTGTATAATTAAAAATTTAAGTGATAATCATATTAACTTTTCTAATTAAATTGTATTAATGTATACTTATAAGATATGAGTAGCACATTAATTTATGTTTGTAATGGTGTTAATAACTAAATTTAAATTTAAATTTATTAAATCTTAATTTAAATTATAGATGGCTCTTTTTATTCATTCCAAAATTTAATTATGTTTTATCAATAGTTATTATGTTAAAATACATAGTAAAATAATATGTGATTATTTTATATTATGTTTAAAAAATTAAACAAATTATTTTTAATTAATAATTTAACTAATAATTATGTTAGTTTTTTTTAATTAACATTTAAATTTCTTTACTTAGTAAAAATAATATAATATTATTTTTTGATTAACAATGATCTTGTTCTTAATGTATATTCATAACATGTGATTATCATATTGACTTATGTTAAAATAATATCATTAATTAAATTAAATTTTTTTATTTTTTGATATTAACTTAAATTAATTGATGGATTTTCTTTTTCAATCTATAATTGAATTTTGTTTCATCAACAATTAAAATGTTATATATTATTATCTTCTAATACATTTTTTAAAATTATAAAATAGCACTAAATTTCTTATATTTACAAATCTAACCCCACCTATAAATAATGTTATTTATAAGTGACAAAAAATTTATTTCAGATTGATTCTCAAAATTCACTTAAATAATTTTCAAACAAATGGTTATACAAAAACACTATTTGTAGTAAGTGATGTTATATTACAAGTCAAACACCACTTTTTTCTGTAAAAGTGTTTATTTGAAGTGATGAGTACTATAAGCATATATTTTGAGTGCTTCGAGACAGAGGTTAAGTAGAAGTAAAAGACTTTTATGTTTTGGAGTAGCCCACTTAGGTTTCATAAAAGATTGGATCATTAAGTAGTTTGGTGTAATTTGTTTGGGAGATGAATTATTGTCTTTGGAGAAGTTAAAGGAAAAAATAAGGGAAGTTATTGATGGGAGTTAAAGCATTTTTCCTGCATTAGAGCATTTTTCTGCATCCTTGTGGGCAGCCAAGAAGAAAGTAAAGGAAAGAAGAAAATTTGTTGAAAGTTAGGGTTAGAGGTGTCTGTACAATTAGATTGATTGTTATAATTAGATGGGGATTCCTCGGTCAATCAACTAAATTTTGACATGTTGTTTGGGACTCATCCTTCTTCGATCGAGTCGCTTTGATCGTCATCTGGAGTTCATTTTCCTTAGTTTCGTGGCTTGGACAATAGGTTAATTCTCAAAAAAAGGGTCCTGGAATGGAATCAAACTTCATCAATAGAATGGTATTCTTGTGTTTGGTTTACATAATGAAAGGTAGAATACGATTCCAACCAAAATGCTAATTCCATCATATAAGGGGAATGGTGATTCCTCCTTTACCTCACGGAAATCCCCATTCTACTTCGACTACTATTTTTTAGTGGCAATTATAATCCTCAACAAATTATATAATACCACAAAATGCCCAAAATCTAAACCACAAAACAAACTCATATAGGGCCAACACGATTGCATCTACCTCTTTCTTTTTTTTTTCTCTTTCAAACCCTAGGCCCAACAACATCATCTCTTCAGCGTCGTCACTACCCTAGCTACACCATCATCTTTGCTTAGCATTGTCACTATAACATCGTCTTCACTTGGAATTGTGTGTAGCGCACCGACCCTCTAGGTGGGCCCGAAGTGCCACTAAACATGCATACATGCATATCTCTGATACCATACAAATACAACCCCCCCCCCCCCAAACAAGGGAAAAATGGGTGTTCCATATTGATCTACATAAACATACACAGCGGAAATACATACATCATCTAATACTTACTAGAGTTTCTAACTGTTTCCCATATACATCCATACATAACTGAAAACATAATATGTTATATATTATAATCTCCAAAAGAGACAGACACTGTCTAATATCTCAACAGCTCTAACAAGGACTTTCTAACGTCTAAACTCAGCCTGGCAGAATGCAAGGCTCGATCCATCGGAAGACCTGAAAAACATTTATATGTTATGGTGAGACATCTCTTAGTAAGACGGATTATATTATTGTCAGTGTGTGGTTAACATGAGATTTTATGTGCACATATACTGCTAATGTTCAAATACATTTAATTGGCATTTTAAAATCTATACTGCTCTGTAAATCTGAAAATACATACTGCTGGCTCAATATAGTCATTTTTATAGTAAATATGCCTATATATGCCTAAAAGATACAACCTGGTCTGTAGGACTAGCGTCGTCACGCCATCACATACACATGTGACATGCTTCTTGTAGAGACCTAGATAATTTTCATAATTTAATAATAGGAGAAGGAGAGAAAATGAATAAAATTTGAAAAATTAAACAGGGTCTCGTCGACAAACATAGGGGATTCGTCAACGAGCACGCATGAGGGGCTCGTCGATGGGGACGTGTCTCGTCGACTAAAAGATACCGAGAGGCTATATTTCAGTTCTGAATTTCGTCAACGAAGAGTAGGCATTCGTTGACGAAATTCCTTCTTGACCTTGTTGACGAAGTGACGTGGCTCATCGACAAAGGCCATTGTATAAATAGCCTAAACTTGATTTTCAGCCATAATCTCACGCACAAAACCCCTCTTCTCTCTCTTGTTTGTCTCTCCCATCTTCTCTCTAAGTTTTCAGGCCGGATTCTTGTTGGTTCGACGATCCAAGGCCACCATGACACTCTTGGAGAAGTTCTCTACAAGTCTGCCGGAGTGGATCGCTGGTGGGGCTGCCTTGGATTTCATCCCACATTCAAGGTAAGACCTTTTGTTCAATAGTTAGCTTTACCATAGTTATAAGAAATGTAGTACACAAAAAAATAATGAAGTTTTGTTATGGGGGATGTTATTTCAGGGTGTTTAACGGGGAACTCTGCCGGTGTAGGACCAATTATACTAGGGGCTTTCCAATAGTCAGGTAAGGAAAATATGCTATGCTAGGGATTTTAGAATGTATATTAGAAGACTATGTTTATGTATATATATCAGCTTATTGATCAGTTTTTTTAGAATATTATTGCTATTAGTATTACAGTAGAATTACAGAAATTGAGCATGAGATTTTGATTACTCAAAAGTGTGGCATGAGTTTATTACAGTATAGTATGATGATTAAACAACTTTATAGATATCCAGTTATATAGTATATTAGCAGAAAGTATGAGTTGTAGCATTTTTCAGAATGACATGATTTCTAAAACCATAACACTTAGACATTCCAAATTATTCAGATAGAAATTTCAAACAGATATTACAGCTATCTTAGAAAGATATTACAGATATTTCAGATAGAGATTACAAATAGTTCAGACAGATATCATAGATATTTCAGTTAGATATTTCAGTTCAGATTTATAGTGTTATAGTTATTTTGAAATCCAGTTAAAATAGCAAGATATATATATACTAGTATTACACAGTATCAGATCCCTGAGGAAATTTTAGAAAGATTTAGACAGCAGAGCACGGTACCATTGTTATTTTAGATAAAAAGCAACCACATAACTCTGATAGTATGTGGATTCCATCTAACTGCACCATGAGAGATTGCAGTCTCCCTAGCAGGCTAGGTTGAGGTGGTTGGTTAGACGAGATAGATTTGGAGATTGCTCAGAGATACTGTAGTGGGCTAGATTGTCGGTTGATAAAGATTCAGATTGACTTACCTGGTAGGCCAACCAGAGTAAGTACAGCCTACGGGCCGCACAACCCTTTCATGAGAGGTTAAATCGTGACATACAGATCCCAAGGTATCATCACAGAAGTTCCTATGTATAGATATATCATACAGTAGCTATTATATTATGATATTAGAAGTATGTATAATTAGAGAACTCATATACACAGTTGTATTTTAAATTACAGTGTATGTGATTTATACAGTATACTAGCTTACCTATTTTACAGTATCAGTATTGTATTTGCATATTAAAAATGTAACTTAGCCGCCACACACTAGTAATAGCATATTTCCTCTTACTAAGTGTTGTCCCATCTCAGTGGCTTATTATTTTTCAGGAGATCCAGTTAGGCGAGCGAATCAGGCTCGCAGGTAGAGGACTACTTACGCTGCCCTTATTAAAAGGGTAGGTGTTTTTGTGATGTCAGTGGTTTAGAGTAGATCCCATGATTTTGATGACGTCACTGGATGTTTTCGTGATACATATATATATATATATATATATATATATGTTGGGATTTATAGTTTACTGGTATTGTATATAGATGTTTACAGTTTATTGTGTACCGCTGCTTAGGAGTGTATGGTGTACAAAGTTTTCTCAGTGTTTTCGGGCCTGAGATGTTTCAGTGGCAGTACAGACATATTGGTTATATGTTTTATATATATATATTATGGAAAAAAAATTAGTATAATAAACATCAGGTTGTTACAGTTTGGTATCAGAGCCTAGGTTGCTAGGTTCTGTAGACCCTAGAATGTAGCAGAAATAATACCAGAATATAGGACAAAGGATTTGAGGTCTTATTCAATGACCTAGATACAGGATTTTCGTGGTGGTTTCTGTGTTTTTTTTGGGGTGATGATTTCAGGAAAGTCATAGTAAACTATCGATGAGTTGTGTGTTTAGGTTGTGGGATTGGATTTTGGGTCAGGAGCATGGGTGATAGTTAATAGAGAATCTAAAGTTTTAGTTGAATGAAATAAATCAGATCTGTATGGGAGATAAGATCCTCAAATAGTGTTCTTTGTATTTACAGGATGGATTCAAAGAGCAGTGGTATGAATGTTGGAGGTGATAGACCATGACCCTCCATTACGGGAGGTGGAGATACAGATTTAGTGTTGCGCAGCATCACCCAGCAGGTGATGGCTAAGATGGCTAGAAGCAAGGGAGATCATGGTTGCACGATTGAGCATTTTATGTGAATGAAGCCTTGATCTTTTATTGGAGGACCTGACCTGATTGTAGCTGAAAACTGGGTTTAGAATGTAAGGAGATTTTGGTAGTGTTGGCATGTACAAATGAGTAGAAGGTGTCATTTGCGTCATTTTAATTGAAATGAGAGGCAAAGCGCTAGTGGAGGTTAGCATGATTGATTGAGGAATAGAGGCCTGATCCAATGCCAGTGACGTGGAGTCGGTTTAAGGAGTTTTTCTTCAAGCAATATTTCCCTGCTATTGTTTAGAGCGCAAATGCAGCAGAATTCCTACATTTAGCTTAGGGGCAGATGACAGTGTCACAGTATGCGTTGTCTTGATTTTCCCCACACTTGACACCAGATGAGGAGAAGAAAGCACGAAAATTTGAAGAAGATCTAAGGCAGAATTTATTCAAGCAAGTTATCGGTTTTCGGGTTGAAACATTCATAGAGGTGGTAGACAGAGCTGCCATTATTGAAAGTGGTATGCAAAGAGGTGTCGCAGCTCAGAGCCAGAGGAAGAGGCCTGCACCTTAAGATTTTCAAATGAGTTCCAGCCAAGGACCATGGAGAGGAGATCGATATGGAGGTAGTCAGGGATGGATGATGGGACGTGGTGGTCCTCAGGGTGGACGGGCTATTTCTACCTGTCCTAGATGTGACCGGAGACATCCAGGTGAATGTAGAATGCGGGAGGACGTTTTCTACCATTGTGGGAGACCTAGGCACAAGTCTTGGTTGTGTTAGGGATTGTCGACCCAGGCACTAGCTCCTAGACCATTTCGGGGTGGTTACCAGGCGCCCCGTGGAGGCTAGCAGAGGAACACTGCACCTGCGAGAGTCTATGCATTGACGCCGAGTGACGCCGAGGCGGTTGGAGACGTAGTTATAGGTACCCTTACTACTTTTTCATATAAAGTTATTGTTTTTTTTTTTTTTATACAGGTGCCACCCATTCTTTTATTTCATCAGTGTATGCTAAGTTAACGGGGTATAAGACACAGTTGTTGGATGTTGGGTTGGTTGTAACTACGCCGACTAGATCAATGGTGGGATGTAGAAGAATACTCAGGGGCTTTCCCGTGACCATTCAGGGAAAAGTACTGTCAACTGATATTGTGATATTAGACATGCATGGGTTTGATATAATTCTAGGTATGGATTGGTTGACAGTTAATCATGCTAGTATTGATTGTCATTTGAAAGAAGTGATTTTTAGACCTCCAGGCGAGCAAGAATACAGATTTCTTGTTTCACGTGTACGTTCTTCGCCACAACTGGTGTCAGCTATTTAGGTGAAGAAGCTGATTCAAGATGGCTTCCAGGGATTTGTTGCCTACATAAGAGAATTGCCAAAAGAAGAACTGAAACAAGCCAATATTCCTGTGGTTAGAGAATTTTCAAATGTATTTCCAGAAGAATTACCTGGTTCGCTACTAGACCATGAAGTTGAATTTACTGTGGATCTTCTACCAAGGTCAACACCAGTATCTAAAGCACCTTACCAAATGGCTCAAGCCAAGTTAAAAGAACTGGAAGATCAATTGCAGGAATTGCTAGATAAAGGATTTATCAAGCCTAGTTTCTCGCCCTGGGGAGCACTAGTTTTATTTGGGAAAAAGAAAGATGGGACTATGAGAATGTGTATAGATTATAAAGAGATAAATAAACTGACAGTTAAGAATAAATATCCTCTTCCCAGGATCGATGACTTATTTGATTAGCTTCAGGGGACTCAGGTTTATTCTAAAATTAACCTTTGGCCAGGTTATCATTAGGTAAAAATTAATGCAGAAGACATTCCAAAGACGACATTTTGAACTAGATATGGGCATTACGAGTTCTTGGTAATGCCATTTGGGTTGACTAATGCACCAGCAGTATTTATGGATTCAATAAACCGAATGTTCCACCAGTGCTTGGACCAGTTTATGGTTGTATTCATTGATGATATACTGGTTTACTCAAGAAGTTTCGAGGAGCACGAGCATCATTTGGGACTGGTATTGCAAACATTGAGAGAGAGAAAGCTATAATAGCCCGAAAAATTTTACATAGGGCCTCGTCGACGAACACAAGGAGTTTGTTGATGAGGGCATAAAAAGGCCTCATCGACGAAGCCACATCTTGTCGACGAGAAGATATCGAGAGAGGGTTTAAGGCTGACTGAAACTCGTCAACGAGGGTGCACGTTCGTTGATGAAATTTCTATAGGACTCGTCGACGAGGTGACGTGTCTCATCGACGAATCTGGCCCTATAAATAGTGAAAACTCGGATTTTTTAGCATTATTTGGCGCAAAACACTTCCTTTTTCTCTTTCTACGCCCCTATCCCCTTCTCTCTTCAATTCTGGCTCTGTTTCTTATTGGATTGAAGATCTAAGGCCACCACGATGCTCCTGGCGAAGTTCTCTGCAAGTCTGTCGGAGCTGATCGTGGGAGAAGTTGGTTTGGAATTCATCCCAAATTCAGGGTAAGGTATTTTATTTAGATTATGCCTTCCTTGTAGTTATAAGAAATGTTGTAGGTAAGAAAATACTGATATTTTGTTTTGGGAGATGTTGTTTTCAGGGTGTTAAGTGGAGAACCCTGCGGGTGTAGGGCTAGAGTTCAGTGAGAGGCTTTTCAGATTTAAGGTAAGGGAAATATGCTATATTAGGAGATTTACTTATGTTATCAGATATTATATATATATATATATATATATATATATATATATATATATATGCATGTATACCAGATATTATACAGAATATGAATGTTTAAAGTATGTGTGGCCTGAGTACATGATATTGATATAGAGTTTTATGCAGTTTTTCAGTATTTCAAGTTATACAGATATAGTTAGATATTTGCAGATTTTATACAGATAGAATATGCATACATATACAGTTTTATTCAATTGATTACACATACAGATATATATAACAGTATATAGATAATTATTCAGAACAGTATATACAGTGTATATAGATAGCTATGTTTTCATAAATGCCATAACACTCAGATTATACAAAAAGAAAGTACAGACAGATTATACAGTTATAGCATCAAGATGCTACAAATATTACAGTATTTATAGTACAAAATTATAGTGTTATGGTTATTTTGGAAACATAATGAAAACAATATAAAGAGTATAGTATGTATATATAGAGTATCAGATCCCTATGGAAAGATTACAGACAAATACAGTACAGATACAGAATATAGAGCATGGTACCATTGCTAATACAGATAGAGTGCAACCACATATCTCAGATAGTGTGTGGGTACCGTCAAACTGTGCTTGAAGAGGATGCAGCTCCCCAGTTCGCTGGGTTAAGGGGGCCAGTTTGATGAGGTAGCAGCCAGTCCCAAGCTTAGGAGTGGATGCGGTTTGGCTGGGCTGAGGTAGTGTAGAGTATAGTGACTTACCTGGAGGGCTGACCAGGTTAAGTCCCGCCTATGGGCAGCACAACCCTGTCACGAGGGGTCAAATGATGACATACAAAGTTCTAGGGATATAGCATAGTTATGTATATGTATACAGTTTTACAAATTTTGTTATATATAGTATGATATTAGCAGTATGAATGATAGAAAGTTCAGATGATACATATATTTTAAGCTACTATACATGTGATATATGTGTTTTACAGATTTGCCAGATCATGCAGTTTTACATATTATTATTATAGTTTTATGACTCAGTCCCCACACACTAGTAATAGCATATTTCTACTTACTGAGTGTCATCTCACCCCATTACTTTACAAATTTTTAGGTGAGCTAGCTAGGCGAGCAGATCAGGCTCGCAGATAGAGTGATTTCTTGATAGCCCTGGTTTTAGGATGATTTTGTGACTGAGTTTTGTATTTTTGAGATAGGTGATACTGGAGAGAGTTGTTTTATATGACTATGGTTTGAATGTATTGAATTCTGGTATTGTATGGTATATATGGCTGTATGATTTATGTTTCCATTGCTTAGGTATGGTTATTGTACACAGTATTACCCCGGTGCCATCTGGGACCTGAGATTTATAGTAGGGAGTATTAGATCAGTTTAAAAAAAATGAAATGATATAAATTTTGAGGTCGTTACATTTTGGTATCAGAGCCTAGGTTGTTAGGTTCTGCAGACTCTAGAGTGCATCGAAAAACAATACCAAAATATAGGAAAAATATTTGAGGTTTTGTTATGTCGTCTAGATACAGGATTTTTGTGGTGGTTTTTGTGTTTTTCTTGGGGTGACGATTTCAGGAAAACCATAGTAAACTATCAATGAGTCGTGTGTTTGGGTTGCAGGATTGGATTTTGGGGCTAGGATCAGGGGAATGGTTAATAGTGGATTTAAAGTTCTAGTTAAATGAGATAAGTTAGGTCTGTATGGAAATAGGATTCTGAAACGGTGTTCTATATGTTTGTAGAATGGACCCAGGAGGCAGTAGCGCTCACGCCAATGGTGATGATGGAGCGGGTTCTTCTAGTGTAGGAGGTGGAGATTCAAATGCTGTGCTACGTAGTGTGGCTCAGCAAGTTATGGCTGAGATAGCTTGGAGTTCTAGAGAGCAGGGGGTCCATCTCCAATTCAGGGATGTATCATAGAGAAATTTATAAAGATGAATCTGCCAGCTTTTTCTGGAACGACTAACCCTGCAATTGTTGAGAACTGGGTGCATGAGGTAGAGAAGATCCTAACAGTTTTTCACTGCACCGACGAGTAGAGAGTCTTATATGCCACGTATAGACTAGCGGAGGAGGTTGAGAGATGGTGGGGAGCCACCAGATTATTGGAGGAGCAGAGGGTTATACCAGTGCCGATGACTTGGGCTCGGTTTAGGGAGGTATTCTTCGATAGGTACTATCCTGCCTCCGTCAGAGAGGCCCAAGTACATGAGTTCCTGAGTCTGTACTAGGGGTCATTGCCTATCCAATAGTATGCGGCGAGATTTATTGAGTTCTCGCGCTTCTGCCCATATATTGTCCCTGATGAAGTGAAGAAGGCTATAATGTTTGAGAGAAACATGAGGCGAGATATTTATAGGTAGGTAGTGGTACTGAGGATCCAGGATTTTGCAGAGTTGGTTGATAAAGCTTCTATAGGAGAGGAGAGTCTTCCTAGGGCGACTAAGACATAGAGTCAGAGGAAGAGGACTGCGCCCTCAAATTTTAGGAGGGTCCCAGCTAAGGCCTTTCGAGAAGAGGTAGATTTGGTGGAGGCCAGAGGCAGATAGTAGAGCACGATGGATTTCAGGGTAGACAACTTCCTGCCATTTGTCCTAGATGCGGATGAGGACATCCTGGTGAGTGTCGACTAGGGGAGAATGTCTGTTATCGCCGCGGGAGGGTTGGCCATATGGATCGATCATGTCAAATGCCGTTGGGATATGCACCGGCTCATAGACCATTTCGGGGTGGATACCAGGCGCCCCGCGGTGGTCAGTAGAGGAATACTGCACCAGCGAGGGTTTATGTGTTGACGATGGGAGATGCTGAGATGGCTAAAGATGTGGTCACAGGTACCCTTACTATTTTACCATATAAAATTGTTGTTTTGTTTAATACAGGTGCCACCCACTCTTTCATATCAGAGGGATATGTCAAAATAGCTGGGGTAGAGACTCAGCTATTAGATGTATAATTATCTGTGGGCACGCTGATGGGATCTATAGTAAAATGCAAGAAGGTGCTGCAGAATTTTCTAGTAAGTATTCATGAGAGGGTGTTGTTAGCTAATCTTGTAGTTCTTGATATGCAGGGGTTTGATGTGATATTGGGCATGGACTGGCTAGCTACTCATTATGCTAGCATAGAGTGCCATCAGAAAGAAGTGATTTTCAGACCCCCGGGTGAGCAAGAATACATATTCGTGGGTTCACGCATACATGCTACGCCACATCTAGTGTCAGCCATTCACGTGAGGAGATTGCTGCAGGGTGGTTGCCAAGAGTTTGTCGCATACATAAAAGATTTTCCAAAAGAAGAATTGAAATAAGCTGACATACCAGTAGAGAGGGAGTTTCCATATGTCTTTCCAGAAGAATTACCTGGTTTGCCACCTAACCAGGAGATTGAATTTGCTATAGATCTGTTGCCGGGATTTGCACCTACATCTAAAGCACTGTACCGTATGACTCCAGTCGAGTTGAAAGAATTGAAAGATCAGCTACAAGAATTGCTAGATAAGGGTTTTATTAGGCCCAACGTGTCACCCTAGGGTGCACCACAGTTCTTTTTGTGAAAAAAGAAGGATGGGACCATGAGATTATGTATCGATTATAGGGAGATCAATAAACTGACAATCAAGAATAAATATCCTCTCCCTAGGATCAATGACTTGTTTGACAAGCTTCAGAGGACCTAAGTTTACTCTAAAATTGACCTGTGGTCGGGTTACCATCAGGTGAAAATTAAAGCAGAAGATATTTCAAAGACCGTGTTTCAAACCAGATATGGGCATTACGAGTACCTAGTGATGTCATTTGGATTGACTAATGCACTAGCAGTATTCATGGATTTGATGAATCAAGTGTTCCATTAGTACTTGTACCAGTTTGTGTTTGTGTTTATTGATGATATACTAGTCTACTCGAGGAGTTTTGAGGAGCACGAGCATCATTTGAGGCTGGTGTTATAGATATTCAGAGAAAGGAAATTATATGCAAAATTCAAGAAATGTGAGTTATGGCTAAGGCAAGTTAATTTTTTGGGCCATGTAATCTCTAGAGCAGGTGTATTAGTTGATCTAGGTAAAATAGAAGTAGTGGTGAGTTGGGAAAGGCCAGGATGTGTTCAGGAAGTCAAGAGTTTTCTAGGATTAGCAGGCTACTACCGGTGCTTCGTAGATGGATTCTCTAGTTTATCAGGTCCGTTGACGCGACTCATG
Source organism: Malania oleifera (assembly GCF_029873635.1). Lineage (NCBI taxonomy): Eukaryota > Viridiplantae > Streptophyta > Magnoliopsida > Santalales > Ximeniaceae > Malania > Malania oleifera. The sequence goes on along the minus strand of NC_080421.1, from coordinate 51,695,624 downwards.
AGGAAAAATGTAAAATTTGAATGGACTAATGACTACAAGTAGAGTTTTCAGGAGTTAAAGCAGCGGTTAGTTTCAGCTCGGGTATTAGCTATTCCATCAGGGGAGGATGGATTTGTGATATATAGTGATGCCTCTTTGAAGGATCTTGGATGCATGTTAATGCAACACAGCTGGTTTATTGTGTATGCATCTAGACAACTTAAAAAATATGAGAAGAATTATCTTGTTCATGATTTAGAATTAGCTGCAGTAGTGTATTCCCTCAAGATCTGGAGGCATTATCTATATGGTGGAAAGTGTGAGATTTTCATGGATCACAGAGCCTGAAATATTTCTTCACCCAGAAAGAGTTGAATATGAGACAAAGAAGGTGACTAGAGCTTACTAAAGATTATGACTGCACGATTAGTTATCATCTAGGAAAAACGAATGTGGTGGCAGATGCTCTAAATAGGAAATCAGGGGGATCAGCACTGGAAGCCATGGAGATTCTGCATTAAATTTTAATGGATTTGGAGAGGCTCAACTTAGAGTTAATAGAGGAGAGTCCTCAGGCAGTCATTGCTAGTCTAGTGGTTCAGCCTACACTTTACGAAAGGATTAAAGTAGCTCAGGGTGATGATGCAGAGTTGGCAGCGGTAATGGCTAGAGTACGAGATGGTCAAGGTGAGGAATTTAGTATATCAGATGACGGAGCCCTGCAATTCCATAATAGGCTATGTGCTCCTGCGGATACCGAGATTAGAAGAACTATACTAGAGGAGGCTCACAAATTTCTATACATCATACATCCAGGTAGCACTAAAATGTATAGGGATCTGCGAGAGTACTTTTGGTGGAGTGGAATGAAAAGGGAGATAGTCGAGTTTGTACAACAGTGCTTGACGTGCCAGCAGGTTAAAACTAAGCACCAGAGACCAGTGGGGCAGTTGCAGCCGCTGTTCATTCCAGAATAGAAATGGGATCACATTTCGATGAATTTCGTTACGATATTATCGTCAGTGCGTCAGGGGTTGAATGCAAGTTGGGTGGTTGTGGATCGTTTTACGAAGACTGCTCATTTTATCCCTATTAAAGTCGGCTACTCCATGGACAGACTGGTAGAGATATATGCTCAGGAGATAGTTCGTGTTCATGGAGTACTAGTATCCATAGTCTCGGACTAAGATCCTCGGTTTACTTTACGATTCTGGAAAAGTTTTTAGGAGGCTATGGGTACCCAATTAGCATTTAGCACTGCTTTCCATCCCCAGACAGATGGATAGACTAAGAGGATGATCCAGACATTAGAAGATATGCTTCGTGCGTGCGTGCTGGATTTTTGGGGAAGCTGGACTCAATTTCTACCACTAGTTGAATTTACTTATAATAACAGCTGCCAGTCTAGTATCGACATGGATCCATACTAGGCATTGTATGGCAGAAGATGTCGTTCTCCTCTCTTCTGGGATGAGGTAGGTGAGAGGCGAGTTTTGGGTCCAGAGATCGTACAAAAAACGTATAATAAGGTCCGAAAAATTAAAGAAAGAATCAGTACTGCGCAGAGTCGGCAAAAAAGCTATGCAGATACTCGCCACCGGGAATTAAAGTTTGAAGTGGGAGATTGGGTATTCTTGAAAGTAGCTCCTTTGAAGGGGGTTATGATATTTGGGAAGAATGGCAAGTTGAGCCCTAGGTTTATTGGTCCTTTTGAGATACTAGAAAGGATAGTGTTAGTTGCCTACAGGCTAGCTCTGCCGCCAGTGTTGTCTAGAATACACGACGTGTTTCATGTAGCTTTGCTAAGAAAATACATATCAGACTCGTCCCATATAATCAGCTATGCAGAGATAAAGCTTAAATATTCATTAGCTTATGAAGAAGTACCAATTCAAATTCTAGACAGAAAAACATAGACATTGCGCACTAAAAAAATACAGTTAGTTAAAGTTTTGTGGAAAAATCAAACTACAGAGGAAGCTTCTTGGGAGCTTGAGGAGCATGTCAGACAAAGATATGCCCAGTTGTTTCAAGAGGTTTAGTGGTAAACAGGTAAAGTATAAGTAGATAGGTTATATTGTCTTTTGCAGGTACATGTATTGATGTAGTTAGTGAGTAGTTTTTAGCTTTATATGTAATCTCTTAGAACATATTTTGTAACCACGGTACTCCTCAGCCATAAGTGATGGTAAGTAATAAAATAAGTAGACCATTTGCTTTTGTGAGATGATAGATGAAGATACGGATAGTAAATTTCGAGGATGAAATTCTATAAGGAGGGGAGAATGTAATAGCCCAAAAAATTTTACACAGGGTCTTGTCGACGAAGCCACGTCTCGTCAACGAAAAGATACCGAGAGAGGGTTTAAGGCTGACTGAAACTCATCGATGAGGGTGTAGGTTCGTCAACGAAATTTCTACAGGACTCGTCGAGAAGGTGACGTGTCTCGTCAATGAATCCGGCCCTATAAATAATGAAAACTCGGATTTTTTAGCATTATTTGGCGCAAAACACTTCCTTTTTCTCTCTCTACATCCCTCTCCCCTTCTCTTTTCAATTCCGGCTCTATTTCTTGTTGGATTGAAGATCTGAGGCCACCACGACGCTCCTAGCGAAGTTCTCTGCAAGTCTTCCGGAGCTAATCGTGGGAGAAGTTGGTTTGGAATTCATCCCAAATTCAAGGTAAGGTATTTTATTCAAATTATGCCTTCCTTGTAGTTATAAGAAATGTTGTAGGTAAGAAAATACTGATATTTTGTTCTGGGAGATGTTATTTTCAAGGTGTTAAATGGAGAACCCATTTAGTTACTACCCCATTTTCATCTTTCTTATTTCTATATACCCATATAGTTCCAATGATGGTGTGCTCATTAGGCCTAGGAACTAAGGTCCACACTTTACTTCTTTCAAATTGATTAAGTTCTTCTTGCATGGACATTACCCAAGATTCATCTTCTATGGCTTCTTTAATATTTTTAGGTTCTTCTTGGGATAAGAAGGCGGAGTGATTCACTATATTTCTTAATGAGGATCTTGTGGCTACTCCGTGGAATGGTTCACCTATGATTTGATCTATAGGATGATTTCTAACGTATTTCCAATCTCTAGGCAACTCTTCATTTCTATTTTCATTATCTTCAAGTGATTTTTCATTTGCTTCTTGATCTTCACTTGCATTGTTTTCAATAGACATTTTCTCCAAGCATTTTCTAATATCAATATCATTTTCATCATCCTTATTAGAAAATGGATTAGACTCATCAAACACAACATGAATAGATTCAATCACAGTTAAAGTTCTTTTATTGAAAACCCTATATGTTTTACTATTAAGTGCATAGCCTAGGAAGATGCCTTCATTAGATTTAGAGTCAAATTTTCCTAGATGCTCATTATCTCTAAGCACAAAGCATTTACAACCAAACACATGAAAATAGGAAATATTTGACTTATGGTTGTTCCACAATTCATAAGGGGTTTTATTAATTGATGGTCTAATCAACACCCTATTCATAACATAGCATGCACTATTAATGGCCTTGGCCCAAAAATATTTAGGTAAGTTATGCTCATTCAACATAGTTCTTCCCATTTCTTGTAGTGACCTATTCTTTCTTTCAACTACACCATTTTGTTGAGGTGTCCTAAGTGTAGAAAAATTATGTGATATGCCCTCTAAGTCACAATATTTTTCTATGCTTTCATTTTTGAATTTCGTGCCTCTATCACTTCTTATGTGAGTGATTTTATATCCTTTTTCATTCTGAATTCTTCTGCAAAGTTTGGTGAAATGTTCACATGATTCATTTTTATGCGCAAGAAATAACACCCATGTGAGTCTAGAAAAATCATCCACAATTACAAAAGCATAAGATTTACCACCAAGACTTTGCACAGAATTAGGCCCAAATAAATCTAGGTGAAGCATCTCCAAAGGTCTAGTAGTAGATATGAATTTCTTTTTCTTAAAAATGGATTTTGTTTGCTTACCCATTTGACATGCATCAAATATTTTATCCTTTACAAAAGACATTTTAGGCAAGCCTTTAACTAATTCTTTTCTAACAAGTTTAGACAATAAGTCCATGCTAGCATGCCCCAAACGCCTATGCCACAACCAACTAGCTTCATTTATAGCAGAAAAACATGTTACTTGTTGTGAAGCTAAATTATCAAGAGATGTAGTATAAATATTTTCATGTCTCTCAGTAGTAAAAAGCACTTTGTGGTCCGTTTTATTTTCTACTATGCATTTGTCATTTTCAAATGATACTTTATATCCTATATCACACAATTGACTTATGCTAAGTAGATTATGTTTCAGTCCATCGACCAAAAGAACATTATCAATAGTAGGAGAGGAATCCTTACCAACCTTACCTACCCCGATGATGCGTCCTTTGGCATTGTCGCCAAATGTCACATAGCCTCCATTCTTGGGAACAATTGAGGTGAATTTTCCCTTGTCGCCGGTCATGTGCCATGAGCACCCACTATCTAAGTACCACCGGTCCTTGGATGAGGATGATCTTAGGCATACCTGCAAAATAAGTTAAGTGACTGATGCTGGTCCCCAAATTTTATTGGGTCCATGGGGGTTAGTAGCAGGGTCTCCCTTAACTACCCATACCTTCCTAATTTTAGCATGCTTATTCCTAAGTGGACAATCAAATTGAATGTGACCAATCTGTTTGCATTTAAAACATTTCAATCTACACTTAGGTTCTTTAGGAGGGATATGAGATTTTGACTCACGTGTAAAATGTCCTAAGTAAAGATTTGGTCGTCTAACATTTTCAATGCCATTAAAACCAAGACCCTCTTTACTTAAGGAATTTCTTTGGGCACCAAGTAATCTTTCAAAATTTTCTTTACCCTTTGTGAATTTAAATATGATTTTGGAGCTATCCTCCAATTTCCTCTCAAGCTCAGCAATAGTAGTATCTTTTTCTTTTAAAATAGATGCATGAGAGGTTTTTCCCATATTAAACAATTTTAACCAATTTTCACATTTCTTTTTCAAATCATTATTCTCTTTGGTCATTTTGCCTAGCAATTTTGAAACACGAATATATTCAAATTGCAATTCTCTAAATGTAGGCATGCTGTCAGACTCACAATCATCAGATGAATAATAAGAAGATGATGAACTAGAAAACGATACCTCATCCCCGTGTGCCATTAAGCACAGATTAGCGACCTCCGTGTCACCATGATCTGAATCCGAGTCGCTGCTGCTGAATTGGTCCCATGAAGTTCCAGCCTTCATGGCTCTCTTCTTTTTCGTAGCCTCCTTTTTCAGTAGTGGGCAGTTAGGTTTGATGTGCCCCACTTTGTTGCAGTTGTAGCATGTAGGAGCATTTGATTTTTCCTTTCTTTTACTGGACTCTCCCTTCTCATTAGTGGAGTCTCTATATTTTTTAAACGGCTTCCTGTTCTTCCTGAAAAAGCTACTAAACCTTTTGGTTAGCATGGCCATTTCCTCATCAGTGTCAGATTCACTATACTCACTAGATGTGTCATTAGATGCTTTTAGTGCAGTCACCTTCTTAACCCTGTTATGCTCATTAAGTCTTTCATTTATGGACAGTTCATAAGTGATCAAGGAACCTATCAGTTCGTCTAGGCTCATGGCCTTAAGGTCTCTACCCTCAGCAATGACCGTAGCCTTAGCTTCCCAAACAGGAGGTAAGCCTCTAAGGATCTTCCTGATCATCTTATATGTGGGATAGGTCTTTCCTAATGCATGCAGTGAGTTTATGATGTGTGTGAATCTAGTGTACATGCTCTGAATGGACTCACCTACATTCATCCTAAAGGCCTCATACTCACTGGTCAACATATCTATCCTACTGTCTTTCACATCTCTAGTACCCTCATATGTGACCTCTAACTTATCCCATATTTCTTTTGCAGTTGAACATGCCATAATCCTATTAAATTCATTTACATCAAGACTACAATATAAGATATTCATGGCAGTGGCATTAAGACTAACAGCCTTCATATCATCATCATCATATTCATCCTCAGTCTTAGGAACCCTAGATGCACCCTCAATTCTCATAGGGACATAGTTTCCCTTAGAGACAATCCTCCACACCTTCCAATCAGTATTATGAAGGTAGATGCGCATCCTCTGTTTCCAGAAGGTGTAATTAACACCGCTGAACACAGGAGGTCGTGTGGAAGATGGTCCCTCAGGGAAAGGGGTCACGGAGCTATAAGCCATATGTGATCTTTGTGCAAAATAACAATCAGTCTATGCTACGTGGCTTTGATACCAATTGTTAGCTTTACCATGATCCCAGGAGGGGGGGTGAATTGGTATTTTTAAAAATTATCTCCTAGGTATTCCTCCTAACAACAGTATGTTCACAAGCCTATGGTCAATCTAGTGCAAATAATGTAAATATACCTGAAATTAAATAAAGCAATTTAGACAATCACACAAGCACCAGAAAGCAGTAAAGAAAGGATGACACACAGATATGTTATCGAGGTTCGGCCAACTGCCTACGTCCCCACCTTGGCTAACCAGCACAAGGATTATCACAATAACTTGCTTACTTAAACAGGTGGAGCGGCACCTATACAAGCCAGGTCAAATTACCACAGGGCTGACCTCAACCTTTACACCAATCCTTACCAGGCTGGATTACTGCCCCCTTAGGCCACGCTTGGAATCTCTCAGATATACAATCAAAAGGTACAATACAAGAGTGCTTTCACGTAAAGCAGATTTGTACCACAAATGCGCACAAACACAAACACCACAGATGATTTAATAATGTAAGCTCAATGTAGTCTAAGCAGTTTAACTCTCAAAGATGTTTTCTATCAATGTAGTGAGTACGTGAGAGTGTCAATAATAATCTGTGTATCTCAAAATATTCAATCAAACACGTTTACACATACCACTAAATAAGCCTCAAGAATATCAATCAGAGAATATCTTAATCACACAAATGTGTATATGCTTGGATTGCAAAATAGTTAATCTTTGTTTTCAGCAAATGATATAAATACTTATATAAATATTACCACAAAGATTAGTGTAATAAGCACAAATATCTTTTCACAAATAGTTCAATAAATTCCACAAGATATTTGAGTAAGATTGAAATATGTTTTTGCAAACCAAAAACAAATATAAACTTCCAAAAATATTGCAATGATGATGCAACACTCGGAAGTTTACCACAAATCTTCTTAGAGTAGGCTTATAAGCAAAGCCTCCTAAGAAAACTTAGGTTATGCTCTAGAGGAAAAATCGATTCAACCACTTCAAACAATGAGAGAAAAACCTATTCGAATATACACTCAGAGCACTTACAAATGATTTTGAACTTGAAGAAGTAAGCTAGAGTGTTTTTAGGAAAGGTATGAGCAAATGGGAATCAAAAGGAAGAATTTTGCTTGAGAGAGATTTTCTTAATCCTTTTTGCTAATCAATCCTTAATCCACCAAATGAGAGAGTATATATAGACATGCTGAAAATTTTGATCATTGGGGACCTATTAGGGATTGTTAGAAAAGATTAATGATGTTTAAATCAATTTAACCCTGTTTAAAAAATATTAACAGCGGTGAAAAAAATAGGAGCAACCCGAGAGGTCCGATCGACCAGAAATGGTTCGGTCGATTAAGACTCAAATGGCTCAGTCGACCAGGGGTATTTTGAACTGAGTGGTCGGTCGACCGAGGCAAGGAGATTTTTCAATTTTTCGAGGTTCGATCGACCGGGACATTTTGAACTGCCTAGTTCGGTCAACCAGACCGCTGGGAATTCTCCCAAGACCTTTCAGTCGACCAGGTAGTTGGAGTATAAAAGTGGTCGGTCGACCGGGAGGTCAAATTGTTGACTTCCAAGTGGTTCGGTCGACCGGGGTCAAATGAACTACAGGGTCTCGGTCGATCGGGACCTAGGTCAACGGTTGACCCAAGGATGGCTCGGTCGACCAGACCAAAATGAACTGATTTGGCTGGTCGACCGAAAGTGCACCAAGTGTGCATTTCGGTCCCGTCTTAATACAATAAAGCCCTATTTAAGTGCCTAGCAAGTATATGTGACAGAGTGAGTGTCCTAGAGGCACTTGGGTCCAAAATAGAGACACCAAAAGAATTCGGTGTCGGTCGACCGAAGGGTACACCCTAGGGCCTTTCTAAGGTCCTTTCTCATTCATGGTTTGGTTTGAGCTTACAAAATAAATCATGCATGTGATGTGTGTGCTTATTACAAACTGAATACCCTAATTACTATTACAGACAAATTTCACTTAGAAATATTACAATTTGGAATATGAATTTGTCTTCAAGCTTTTGATCTTTTACGTGCTATTAATGATCTGCTAATATGGACCTGCACATGAACTAGATATTTATTAAATATAAGAGTATTTGTCATTATCAAAACCAGGGCGTGACCTATAAGGTCAACACATAGTTCGGCCCGTACGTTGACAAATCATATCATAGCACAGCCCATACGCTGGCAAATCATATAAAAACCTCAGATCACATGCCGGTTTTTCCATTATAAAAATTTGTATCATAATCACATTTCTAGAAAACAGTATTTCATAACCATTTCTACTCATGCCACACTAAACAAGTTTTTCATATATTCAACATACCATCATTTTCAATTGTATTTTCCCAAATATAAATCATATATATGAACATATTTACTTTCCTGAAATCAAATGCTATATATAAATACATTTCTAAAAAAGAACTAGCTTAGTTTATTCCCTTATTTGATTCCTGAAAAGCCCCTAAGAAAATCTGTCCCGCACCCATAAGGTTCCCTATTCAACACCCTGGAAATGAAAACTCCCAATACTAAACTTTAGTATTTCTACGCTTATATCACTTTCTTCAACAATCAAAGCCTTATCCTGGATTTGGGATGGTTTCCACTTCAGCCCCACTGACGATCCGCTCCGGCAGACTTCCAGAGAACTTTTTCAGGAGCGTCATGGTAGCTTCAAATCCTCAAACCAGTGGAAATCCAGCCCGAAATCGAAGAGAGAAGGATGAGGGACCGAAGGGTAGGAGAGAGAAAGGATTTGTGCAGAAAATTTCAGCTAAAAATGAACTTTAGGCTTTTTAAACTGTGGCCTTCGTCAACGAGCCATGTCACCTCGTCGACGAGGTCAATACAAAATTCGTTGATGAACTCTCCTCTTCGTCGAAAAAATTTAGAAACCCCAAAATCATCCTTTCGGTATTTCCTCATCGACGAGCCATGTCACCTCGTCGACGAGTCCTGTAGAAAGTTCATCGACGAACTCCAACCCTCGTTGACGAGCTCCAACCCTCGTCGACAAGCTCCTATTATACCCTCATCGATGAGTCCCCTGTATTCGTCGACGGGGAGCTGAAAAATTTCTCGGGATTTATCCTTTCCAAAATGCAATGTTGTTAACGAAGTCGACTGCCTCCTTCTGTTTTTGGTTTCCATATCCCTTTCTTTTTATTATTTAAATACCATTATTCTTCAGGTCGTTACATTCTCCCCTCCTTATAAAATTTCCTCCTCGAAATTTACTATTCACATAACTCGTCATCCCTTAGCAAGAAAAGGGTCTACTTATTTTATTACTTACCCTCACTTGTGGCGGAGTAATACCGTGGTTACATTCCAAGTCCTGAAAGATTACATATAAAAAAGGAAAATTCTCCCAAAACTAAAATGCTACACTAATTAAACCATTACACGTACCTGTAAAAGAAATACTACCTAACTACTTACATTTTACCCAATCAAACTTCTTGGAATAGATGCAGATACTTTTCTTTCATCTGTTCCTCGGATTCCCATGAAGCCTCTTCAATTGCATGATTTCTCCACAAAACTTTTACCTGAGGAATCTTCTTGTTACATAGCTCCTATACTTTCCTAACCAGAATCTGTATTGGTACCTCCTCATACACCAGTGAATCACTAAGCTCTAATTCATCATAACTGATGATATGAGAAGGATCTGGGATGTATTTCCTCAACATAGCAATATGGAATACGTTGTGGATCCTGGACAACACAGGTGGTAAAGCTAGCCTATAGGCTACCGGCCCTACTTTATCTAGAATCTCAAATGGACCAATAAACCTAGGACTAACTTTACCCTTCTTCCCAAATCGCATAACCCCTTTCAACGGAGCTATCTTCAAAAACACATGATTACCCACATCAAATTCTAGATTCCTACGGCGATTATCAGTATAACTTTTCTGTCAGCTCTGAGCTGCACTGATCTTGTCTCTGATAAGCCGAACCTTATCACGTACTTGCTGCACAAGCTCTGGCCCCACTATTCGTCGCTCACCCACTTCATCCCAAAACAAAGGAGATCGAAATCTCCTACTATACAAAACCTCAAACGGTGCCATGCCAATACTGGACTGGTAACTGTTATTATACGCGAACTCTACTAGTGGCATGAACTGAGTCCAACTACCCCCAAAATCCAATACGCACGCACGGAGCATATCCTCTAATGTTTGTGTCATCCTCTCAGTCTGCCCATCTAACTGAGGACGGAATGTCGTACTAAATGACAATTGAGACCCTAGTGCTTCCTGCAGACTCTTCCAAAAACATGACGTAAAACGCGGGTCTTTATCAGACACAATCGATACTAGCACCCCATGAGAACGAACTATCTTCTGAATATAGATCTCTGCTAAACGGTTGAGGGAGTAGCTAAACTTGATAGGTATAAAGTTGGCGGTCTTAGTCAAACGGACAACAATCACCTAGATGGCATTCTGGCCATGTAATGTTGTCGGCAGTCCTGACACAAAGTCCATGGATATATAATCTCACTTCCACTCTGGGATAAATAAGGGCTGCAACTTCCCTGCCGGTCTCTGGTGCTTAGCCTTTACCTGCTAGCACGTCAAACACTGTACTACATACTCAGCAATCTATCTCTTCATACCACTCCACCAGTATGACTCTTGCAGATCTCTGTACATCTTCGTACTACTGGGATGAACTGTATACAAAGATCTATGATTCTCCTCTAAAATAGTATTTATGATCTCTGTATCGGTAGGAACACATAATATAGAACGGAACCGCAAAGCTCCTTCATCTGCAATACTGAATTCCTCCCCCTGATCACTCTGCACTCTATCTATCATCTCTGCTAATTCTGGGTCTTCTTTTTGGGTGGCTTTAATTCTCTTCTTCAAAATAGGTTACACCACTAAACTGGCAATGTGAGCCTGAGAACCACCCTCAACTAATTCAATGCCGAATCTCTCCAGATCCATCATGATCGGATACTGGATCTCCATAGCTGCCAACACTGGTTCCCTGGATTTCCTGCTCAACGCATTAGCTACCACGTTTGCTTTTCCCAGGTGAGAACTAATGGTATAATCAAAATCCTTAATCAGCTCCAACCACCTTCTCTGCCTCATATTCAGTTCTTTTTACGTGAAGAAATACTTTAAGCTCTTGTGGTCGGAGAAAATCTCACACTGCTCGTCGTACAGGTAATGCCTCCAAATTTTCAATGCATGTACCACTGCAGCCAATTCAAGATCATGTGTAGGGTAGTTCTTCTTATATTCTTTCAACTGTCTGGGCACATACGCCACTACCCTGCTATGCTGCATCAATACATAGCCAAGTCCCTTCAAGGACGCATCACTGTAAATGACATACCCCTCACCCCCTGATGGGATAACCAATACTGGTGTTGTGACTAATCTTTGCTTTAGTTCTTGAAAACTCTGCTCACAACTATCGTCTTACTCAAATTTGACATTCTTCCTCGTCAGTCATGTCAAAGTTCCTGACAAAGTTGAGAATCCTTAAACGAAACGACGGTAATAGCTAGTTAGCCCCAAGAAACTTCTGATCTCTTGGACATTTCTTGGTCTAGCCTAATTCACTACCCCTCAATCTTGCTAGGATCCACAAAAATACCATCTCCAGATACAACATGCCCCAAGAACACGCACTTCTTAAGCCAAAATTCACATTTAGCGAACTTGGCGTACAACTTCTTTTCCGGAAGTGTCTATAAAACCTGCCTCAAGTGCGTCTCATGCTCCTCATAGCTCCTTGAATAGACCAGTACATCATCAATAAAAACAACAACAAAATTGGTCTAGGTACTAGTGGAAAACCCTGTTCATCAAGTCCAGAAATACCACCGGAGTATTCGTCAAACCAAATGGCATAACAAGAAACTTGTAATGCCCATACCTGGTCTTGAAGGTCGTCTTCGAGACGTCTTCTGCTTTCACTTTTACCTGATGGTAGCCAGATCTGAGGTCAATCTTCGAATACACCTGTGTACCCTGGAGCTGGTCAAACAAATTGTCGATATAGGGTAGAGGATACTTGTTCTTGATTGTTACTTTATTAATCTCTCTATAGTCTATACACATCCTCATAGTCCCGTCTTTCTTCTTCACAAATAAAACTAGAGCTCCCCACGGAGATACACTGGGTCGTATGAAGCCCTTATCAAGCAGATCTTGCAACTGATTCTTCAATTCTGCCAACTCTACAGGCGCCATCTGGTAAGGTACTTTAGAAATCAGCGTTGTACCGAAAGGTAGATCAATAGGGAAATCTACCTCACGATCAGGTGGCAAGCCTGGTAACTCATCTGGAAAACATCAGTAAACTCCTTTACTACAGGCGTGCTAGCAAGTTTCAATTCATTCTTTGACATCTCCTTCACAATGGCCACAAACCCCTGACAACCACTCAGCAGTAGTCTTCTGGCTTGAATAGATGAAACTAGCTGAGGCGGGAATTGCACTCGTGACCCTACGAACTTGAATTCTGCTTTCCCCGGAGATTTGAATATCACTTCTCGTGCTCGATAATCTTTACTGAAAAAATTAGCTGCTAGCCAATCCATGCCAAATATAACATCAAACCCATGCATGTCTAGCACTATCAGATTAGCAGACAAAATCTTTCCTTGAATATCAACTGGACAACCTCGGAGCACCTTACTACACCTCACTACTGACCCAGTCGGTGTAGATACCAACAATTCAACATCTAATAATTGTGTTTCAGCCCCACATAATTTAACACACCCCAAAGACACAAACGAGTGTGTAACTCCTAAATCAAACAATGCAATAACTTTAAAAGAAAGCATACTAACCATACCTGTCACCACGTCACCTGCCGTCTCAGCCTCACCCGACTTCAGAGTAAACACCCTGGCTGGAGCCGTATTCCTCTGCTAGCCCCCACGTGGCGCTTGATAACCTCCCTAGTATGGTCTGCGAACTGGAACTACATCTGGTGGGGTAAGGCAGTCTCGTACCATGTGCCCTAATCTACCGCAACGATAGCACACCACACCACCAGCTCGACACTCTCCCCAGTGCCTCCTACCACAAGTCTGACAGACTAGAGGACCTTGCCCTATCTGCACCTCGCATCCTCCCTTCTCTTGTCTTCGCCCTCTGCCATGATTTCCTCTCCTCCATTGACCCGACCTATGACCCTGCTGGTAGCCCGTAGATGCAGGTCTCTTCCTCTGTCCCTGCTCCTCTGCATCGAGATGCTCACCAATCTCTGCCAAGGCTTCCCTGTCGACTAACTCAGCAAAGTCTTGGATCTACAGCACCACCACCTGCTTGAATATACTTCGCATCAAGCCTCTCTCAAAATGCCTCACCTTCTTCACCTCATCAAGAACAATATATGGGGTGAAATGAGACAGCTCAATGAAACGCGCTGCATACTGCTGGACGGATAGTTGTCCCTACTTCAGACTCAGGAACTCTTCTACCTTAACCTCCCTGACAGTAACTGGAAAATACTTATCGAAGAACAATTCTTTAAACCAGTCCCATGTCATGGCTATCGGAGTCACCCTCTGCTGCTCCAACAGTCTCACCACAGTCCACCACCTCTCGTCCTCTCCTGTCAATCTATAGGTGGCAAAGAGAACCCTCTGTTCCTCAATACACTGCAACACAACTAAGACTTTCTCGGTCTCCTGCATCTAGTTCTCAGCGGCTGCAGGATCAACTCCACTTGAGAACGCCGGAGGATTCATCTTTGTAAACTTTTCTATAGTGCACCCATGGCTTGCAGATGGACCACTCTGCTCCCTCGAGCTCCTAGCGATCTCAGCCATAACTTGCTGAGCCACGCTACGTCATACCACGTCAGAGTCGGTCCCAGCTGCACTTGATGCTCCTGCTCCATCACTGCCACTTACATAGGCACTACTTCCTCCTAGATCCATCTTGAAAACAGCAAACGCAACTCAAAAATCCTATCCTCGTAATTTACCACTTATCCTCATCACTTATCTTAACATTTCCAACTCATTTCCAATCCCCAGTTCTACATTCTAGGAACACAACCCGACAATAGCTTACTATGATTTTCCTGAAATCATCACCTCAAGAAAAACATAGAAACTACCATGGAAGTTCTGCCTCTAGACCGTAGAACAAAACCTCAAATCATTTCCTAAACTCTGGTATTGTTTCCACTGCATTCTAAAGTCTACAGAACCTAACAACCTAGGCTCTGATACCACACTGTGACGACCTGCTTAATTTTTCATATTTTTTTTAATAAAATAAATATGACAAATCCCAGATTAGCAGATCATAATCCACCTGGACTTGTGGGTACCAAGGATACATCAGAACACATAACGGAAGCCTAAGTAGCAAGAAACATATAATCACAATATTATAAATACAAAACATTCATCACATTACTATAAATACCAGAGTCACTATATCCATTGTATTTTAGCATATGCATCCCAAAACAAAATCTAGGGACATTTCCCACAAAAATCCAACTGTCCCTACTAAAACTTACCCTTCAAAAAGGGCAGACAATAGCTTTAGATTAGCGGGGCTTTTCCTGCTCTCCTATTAGGGGCTTCTGAAAACTTTATAAAATTTTGGGGTGAGACACCTCTCAATAAGGGAAATAAACTAATACCAGTGTGTGGCAACATGAGTATTCGTGTTATATATATACCATACAGAACATATTCAATAACTGTTTTATCAAATCTAGGAAAATATATATTTCATCAAAACATGGCAGAACATACTGTATTTTCATAAACATATTTCATCTCATATAATAATAATAATACAAAAACATTCCTGGTAGGTTAGCTGGCTGTTGTCATGTATTGTCATGTATTTTCAACATACCATCATTTTCAACAGTATTTTCCCAAATATAAATCATATATATGAACATATTTACTTTCCTAAAATCAAATGCTATATATACATATATTTCTTAAAAAGAACTAGCTTAGTTTATCCCCTTACCTGATTCCTGAAAAGCCCATAAGAAAATTTGTTCCGCACCCACAGTGTTCCCCGTTCAACACCCTAGAAATGAAAACTCCCAGTACTAAACTTTAGTATTTCTACGCGTATATCACTTTATTTAACTGTCAAATAACCAAATACTAAGTAGAAAGCCTTACCCTGGATTTGGGATGGTTTCCACTTCAGCTACACCGACGATCCACTCCGGCAGACTTGTAGAGAACTTTTCCAGGAGCGTCATGGTGGCTTCAAATCCCCAAACCGGTGGAAATTCTGCCCAAAATCGAAGAGAGAAGGATGAGGGACTGAAGGGTAGGAGAGAGAAAGGATTTGCGCAAAAAATTTTAGTTGAAAATGAACTTTAGGCCTATTTAAACTGTGGCCTTCATCGACGAGCCACGTCACCTCGTCGACGAGGTCAATACAAAATTTGTCGATGAACTCTCCCCTTCATCGATGAAATTCAGATACCCCAAAATCATCCTCTCGGTATTTCCTCATCGACGAGCTACGTCACCTCGTCGACGAGTCCTATAGAAAGTTCGTCGACGAACTCCAACCCTTGTCGACGAGCTTCTATTATAACCTCGTCGATGAGTCCCCTGTATTCGTTGATGAGGAGCTGAAAAATTCCTTGGGATTTATCCTTTCCAAAATGCAATGTCGTCGACAAAGTTGAATGCCTCCTTTTGTTTCTGATTTCCATTTCCCTTGCTTTTTATTATTTAAATACCATTATTTTTTGGGTCATTACAATACATCTATATTTACAATACTAGAATTCAGTTTTTTCCAAACCATATATACATATTTACACATCACCCCAGTACCATTTACTCAAAAACATAATCCTCTGAATACACTTACCCTATAAGCAGGGCAAAACAAAAGATCTCTCTATTTCCGAGCCTGATCTGCTCGCCTAACTGGTTCACCTGAAAAATGTTAAATTACTGGGATGAGACGAAGCCTAGTAAGTGAAAATTTGTTATCACTAGTGTGTGGCGACCGAGTTACATAAATACTATAATGACAATATCTGAAACTGTATAAGTTGGCAAATCATTATAAAGTATAACTTATATTTATCCTAGTTTAAAACATAGTTATATCATCTGGGTTTTCTACTTTTCATACTTCAAATATCATACTATATTTGCTGAAAATTCTGTAAATCTGTATACATATACATAACTAAGATTTTTCCCTAGAAAACTGTATGTCATGATTTAACCCCTCATGACAAAATTGTGTGGCCCGTAGGCAGGACTTAATCCTGGTTGGCCTACTAGGTAAGTCGACTGTACTCTACCAATCCTCAGTTCGGCCAAACTGCATCCTCTCCTAAGCACGGAAGTAGAAAACTACCTCCTTAAATTGAACCCCCTCAACCTAGAGTACTGAGGAGACTACAAACTCTCCAGGCAATGGTTGACAGAATCCACATACTATCTGAGATGTGTGATTGGACTCTGATATGAAAATAGCAACGGTACTGTGCTCTGTTGACTGAATCTATTTGAAGTTCATCAGGGATCTGATATTGTATATACTATTACTATAATTACCTTATTGTTTTCTTCATGTTTCCAAAATAACCAAAACACTATAAATCTGATCTATAAATACTGTAATATCTGAATAAAATAACTGTATATTTGACTGAATAATTTGTAAAGTCTGAGTGTTATGGTTTTAGAAAACATGACATTCTATAATTACTGTAAAATACTAATCTGTAAAATATCTATAATACTTGTCTGATAAATTTCTGTCTGGTAAATATCTATCTATATATGTATTTACTATAAATCATAATATTCTGGAAAACCACATAAATTTTGTATCAGGCAAATATCTACTCAGGCCACACAAATAATAAAACTCACCTTCTGGAAAAACTGAATAATAAATTGATATATATATATATATATATACATAATTTCTTGATAAACTCGTTAAAATTCCTAGCATAGCATGTCTCCCTTACCTAACTGACTGGGAGGCTCGCCTCCAACTTAATCCTCACGCACATGGCGTACTCTCCCCAAAATCCTGAAATAATACCCACATGCATATTTTCAATAAATCAACTATATTACCCCCAAACATACATACTTGTAAATTTCTACAATATAATTTACCTAGGCTTCTAAAAACACTCACTGGGGTTCCTAAGCCATATATGCAGGGTCCTGAAACAGCCTATTCCTGAAAATATAATACTTAAATTTTACTTCACAGAATTCTAGTATATTCACAGATAATACTAAATCTAACCTCAAATGAATTGGGTAATACTGAAAATGCTCAAATATTACACTCACCTTGGTTTTGGGATGGTGCCCATGTTGGCCTAACCAATGATCTACTCTAGTAGACTAGAAGAGAATCTTCTCAAGAGTAGCGTGGCGGTTTTTGATCGTCGAACAGGTGAAAAGCAAAGCCAAAATCGTAGAGAGAAAGGGAAAGGGTCGATTTTTAGAAAAAGAGATAGAGAGAGAGAGAGAGAGAGAGAGAGAGAGAGAGAGAGAGAGAGAGAGAGGGTTTCTGCACGACTTTTTACTAAAAAGTTTGATTTTGGCATACTTATAAACCTGGATTTGTCGATGAGACATGTCATCCAGTCGATGAGTCCATAAAGGGAGTTTGTCATTGAACATGAACCCCTCGTCGATGAATTTCAGGCTCTGCAAAATCCCCTCTCGGTAACTTCTCGTTGATGAGACACGTGTCTACGTCGACGATCCCTAGTAGAATACTCGTCGACAAAATCCCTGCATTCATCGACGAGGCCCTATAAGTCCTTTTTGAAATTTTCATTTCCTTCTTCTTTTATTATTTAATTACTAGACATTCTCTGGGTCTTTACACTCTACCTTGGGGAGTACTTTACCCAGGCCACTAATCTCCTTTCCCATCCACACTCTATCTAAGACGTGTGGTTGCACCCTTACATACATATAGTTATGGTACCGTGCTCTTACCATGAAATCATTATAACAGGGCTCTACTATCATATATGGCAATTTTCATCGTATAAAATTGTAAACATAATTCATTTCATAAAGTTGTACATAATTCTATGAAAATATCTACTCAATACTGTCCTAGTAAAAACTAGCATATCATATCTGTCATAAACTGGTTCGGTAAAAATCGACATTTCATAAACTCGGCATTTAGTAGTCACATCTCATCTTTGGCATATAGCCATCATATCTCACGTCTCAGCATATAGCCGCTATATTTCAGTATTACATAAAACCTGCTCATTTAATGCTAATTAAAAACTATACTCATGCCACATAATTTTCATCTGGTATCTTATAAATAAATCACCTTCTTGAGCACGTAAATGCTGCTGCTAAAACTGAGGTATGAATATCTCCAGGTTGTTATTTTACTAAATGTAAATATATAGTTAAATATAGAAAAAATGGAGATAATCAACCCTACCGTCTTTGGTTGGTTTTAAAATAAGTATATGGTTCGAAATAACAACTTTCCAACCAGTGAAAACATTCATAAAGTCCAATACTATACTTTAAAAATATCATACTTAAATTTAAATGGTTGGTTTCAAAAATAAAGTCGGTTAACCGAACCCTAGGCCCGAAAACCCTAGAAAATTGTATATCTAAAAGCCGTTTTAACATTTCATTTTGTTAGAACTCATAAACATAACTGACATAATATAATCCCCTTACCTATTTCTGGAAAAATGATCCGAGACACTCAAAAACCAAACCCTAACTTTTTCTCGAGATCAAGAATCCACTCCGCTAGACTTGTAGATATTCACTTCCTGATCCTCGTGGTGACTTTCGATCATCGAAACGGGCAACGATCGGTGAAAGATTGAAGAGAGAGAGAGAGTGTATGGGTGCAGGTTCTAGAGAGAGAGATATATATATATATATATTGATTTCTTAACAATGAAGCAAACAAAAATTCTATTTATAGACCCCTTGACCCGGTCAAATTCGTCGACGAAAGAAGGGCTTGATCGACGAATCCTAAGCCTGATATTTTTCGGTCGTTATGGATCTCTTCGTCGACGATGCTCTGAATTTCGGCGACGAACCACATAAGGGCCTTTGTCGATGAGAACATGGACTTCGTCGATGAAGCCTACTAAATTCCATTTTTTTCCTTTTCTTATTTAATTTACTTATTTTCCTGGTTTGGGTCTTTACATTGTGGTTGTAGCATCGTCTTCACTTGGGATCACATCTACCTCTTTGTCTATATATTTATCTCTCTCAAAAGAAACCTAGTTCTTAAAGTTTCATCTCCTTGGCTTTACTGCCCTAGCTACACCATCATCTTCGCCTAAGATTTCCATCACAGCATCATCTTTTCTTGGGATCACCACCGCAGCATCAACTTCACTTGGGATCACTACCGCAACATCGTTTTTGCCTAGATCGCCATTGCATCATCGTGAGTTTCCTCTCTCTCTCTCTCTCTCTCTCTCTCTCTCTTCCCAAAGTTGTCATCAATTTACTATGTGAATATTTCTCTGCAACTTCTAAAAATATAGGTATTTGGGCTGATTGGATGCATTCACTAATATTATACATATGGGTATTTTGTAAAAATATATTAGAAGTTTCATAGGCCTCCTAAATAATGCAAGCTAGTGTTGACAAGTAACACTTAGTCCTAGCTTTACATGGCTCACATTGGATAATGAGTAGAGGACTTAAAATTTTGATTTTTTGTTTTGATAGTTGGCACCGTTTTGATTCTATAGCTATCCCATATAGGGATTTAAAATCTTATGTTATATCACTAGTAACTAAAAGTTTAAGATATTAAGTTATGGACCAATTGTGAAGTCTTGATATTCCATGTTTGCTCACAACTTGATAGCTTAAGCTATTAGGTAAAGTGGTTGCTTAACATGCTATCAGAACCATGATTACTAGGAGGCTTCAAGTTCTATTCTTATTTTCACTTTATCTTATGTTTGTGAGTAGAAAATATGTAATTCTCCGCAGTGATAGATTGTATTCGTTGTTTGTTTACCACTGCACATGCATCCTGAGTGCACATAATGGATGAACAACACCCATTATGAGGAGTAAGATAATTTTTAATAAACATATGATAAATACATGCAAAAATAATGTAACAGAGTCAGGTTGTTGGTGTTCATATTTTTCCAAATTCCTTTTATTTTTTGTGATTTTTTTCTACAAAGGTAGTAGTGCCACTACCATAAAGCTTTCCAAATTTGTGAGCTTTGCGTTGCTTTTCAAAGTACAAATAAACACGTGTTAAGTGCCATGGGCTTTGGAACAATTTTATAATTATGGTTCATTTACTCTTTCTTCATGGAAATAATCTCATCTTTAGTGTCATAGAGCTTTTAAAATTTGGCTAATTTTAATGTAAATTTTTAAATTACGGCCCTCCATATTTGTGTATTGGGAATTCTACTGAAATATTGAAATTTCCTATTGCGTGTGGTGTATGTTGGCTACTTTAAAGTACTAATTTTCTTAAATTTAAATATGGTTCATTTTTCCCTCTGCTTATCAAAATAATCTAATAGAAAAAAAAGGTATGCATTATTAGATCAATGAAGATATTATAAGCTTTGGATTGCTTTTCAAAGTACAGATATTACATGTATTTAGTGTCATGAAGCTTTTAAATAATTATGGTTCATTTTTATCTTATATGTTCATCAAAATAATCTCATCTTTAATGCCATGGAGCTTTAAAATTTCAACTAATTTAATGTAAAATTGTAAATTACAACCCTCCATTAATTTGTTTAAAGTTTTCCTTAAATGTGTCTTGAATTTTGAAAGTGTGGAATGGCTTGTGAGAAATGTTTGCTCTTGCTGACAAGGAGCCTTTAAATTTCAGCTAATTTTAATGTGAAATTTTAAATTACTGTCCTCCACTAATTTATTTGAAGTTTTCCTTGAATAGGTGTCTTGTGAAAATGTGGAATGGCTTGTGACAAATATTTGCTCTTATTGACATGGCTCTAAAACTATGTCAAGTTGTGACTTGATTGTTTGTTTCAACTTATGTTAATATGCTATTATTGTCATTCATTTTTGTGCACATGTGCATAGTTCTGCTGGTCATTACGGTATTTTAGTTATTAATGAAATTGTTGGCATTTTATGTAGCACTAATGGATTGCCTGAATAATGGAAATCAAGATTGGGTGAAAATATGGAAAATGCTACAACATTATGTGTGTCCAAAACCTTCAAAGTGGTTGATCTTTTGTTTCTTATGATGATTCATATTTATGAAGCACGTGCACATAGGAAGTCCTAAAATAGACATTACTTTTTAGACTTTGAGTCACACTAAGAATATATGCACTGTTTAGTTTATGAAAGTGATATAAACTATAGGAACCAACTTAAGTTGAACATACATATGTTCAAGTTTTTATGTCTGATGATTGAGTGTATGGACCTACAACCCATAAAACACATGTTGGAAGAGTAAGTAGCTATACTCTATGTTGACTCTATGAGTCTGATCCCGTTTTGATTATAACAAAACCAATGTTTCTCACTTGTGCATTGAGTCTTTTGAACAGGTTCATCCTAAGCATGTATTGTTGGTAGGAACTCAAGGAAGTCATGCGGATCATAAAGTTCAAGCTTTATATGGATCTTGAAGAAGCAAAAGGAATGAAGATTCTTTTATTGTTGTAATAGCATTCAATTCATTTGAGTTTGTAATATAATATGGTCTGTAATAGCTGCATAACATGCATGATAGGTTTAATGCTCAAGACCATAGAGTGACCTTAGGGTTCACCCTTCGGTCGACCTTTGGTGGACCGAAGCTAGGTTTTTGGGACTAACTCAAAAGACCTTAGAACAACCTTAGGTCCTTGCACACACACTTAACATTGTCCCCAATATTACATATATTATCGGGGGAATTAATTGGCTTAAGTTTGGATTTAAAAGGTAAAAATAGTGAGGCTTTAGGCGACCGAACTATAGTGTTCAAAACACTTCGGGCGACCAAACCGCTGACTAGTCAAAATGTTGACCTAGGTTCGAGTGAGCAAACTCAAAAGGACCATATCCTCCTTGGTCAACCGAATCGGTACTATGTACTCTTCCATCATCCCCGGGCGCCCGAACCTATAGTTCATTTTACCCTTGGGCGACCGAATATGTGAGTTTAGTAAATCGAACTTTAGATCGGGTGATCGAACCATGGTCTTTTGGAAAATCGCCTCGGTTCAGCAAACCGAACTTATTTTCAGGCACCCAAACTTCAAATTTCCCTTTTTCTGTTATGAGTGTGCAGGTGACCGAACCTATGGCTCGAGCACCCGAAACTCTCAGGTTGAAATAATTTTAACTACGGTAACACGGGGCTATTTGGGTTAAACTGGTTTAAAATACTTTTAATAATCCCCATTGAGTCCCAACGGTTACTTTTTGAGGAGAAACTATTTATACCTTCTCATTTGCCTATATTAGCAACAGATTAGCAAATAGATTAGCACAATATTCTCTCAATTTCTTACACTTCTACTTGCTCACACTCCACCATTTTTAAAGAAAACTTTGTTCACACTCTCTTACACCTTATTTGCAAGATCATTTTTAACAAAGAGAGCTCTTCTTTATTGTTCCATTAACTTGCAAATCAATTGCAAAGTGTAGGGAGATTTGATTAAGTTATTGTGCATCACTTCAAATCATTTCCTTGGCATAAACTCTCACATATTCATACTTACTTGAAAATCTATTTTTGAGAGTTCTTGCTTGTTTAATCTTTCCCATAATATTTCATATATAAATATTTGATTGAGAAGATTTTGTTTTTAGCTTGCTAGTCTTGACATTCAAATTGCAAGACTTGAAAGCTTGCACATAATCTTTTATATTGTTTTTGCAAGCCTCAATCCAAAAATATCTATTGTTCTTTACATTTATAATATCTTTGAAATATTTGATTTGGATTGTGTTGAACTTCCTTTGATTATTTGTGTGTTGAATATCTTATCTTGAATCAAAGGTTAAACTTTCACATATACATACACTCACTCATCTAAGAGAGTTTACATATTGGATCTTACCTGAGCATTAAATCCATATCACCTGTGAGTGCATATTTATTTGGATTGTATTGTAGTACATATATGCTTGTGTAGAAGTGCTTAAATTGTATGCAAAATTTCATATTCATTGATTCTATTCCAAGCGTGGCTTGAGGGGGCGGTAATCCACCCCGAAAGGATTCTTTGTAAAGGTTAAGGTTAGTCCTGTGCTTATTGACCTGATTGTACTTAGGTGCTGCTCCACCCATTAAGTGAGCCCATAGTGTAATCCTTGTGCTGGTGAGCCAAGGCGGGGACGTAGGCAGGATTGGCCGAACCCCGATATCATATTCGGTGTCACTTTTAAATTTCTTGCATTATATTCTGTTTTGTGCTTGATTTAATTTCCCTGCTGAATATACTACATATCTAATTGACATTGCATTGTATCTGGTTGAGAAATACTAAAATTGTGATGCATGTATGGAAAATTGTTTAATATATTGCATCTACAATTTCTTATATACTTGGACTGCTTTTAGATTGCATTATACTATTGCTAGATTAGTTTAACCTAGGAAGAAATTTTTTAAAAATCTCCAATTCACCCCCCTCTTGGGATTGCATCAAAGCTAACACTCTTACACTATAACGACCCCAAAAATAATATGCTTGTAAGCGTAAAAATTAATTAATTAATTAGTATAATATAATATAATATTATATATATATATATATATATATATATAGCTTTAGGAAGGATCAAGAGAAATCCTGATCCTTCTACATTTATAGGATGCCCCCTGCAATCTCACTTCTTTCTCTCTCTCTCTCTCTCTCTCTCTCTCTCTCTCTCTCTCTCTCTCTCTCTCTCTCTCTCTCTCTCTCTCTCTCTCAATTTCTCTGCGAAATTGAAAAACGAACATCATTCTCGGGTGCTAATTCCACTCTTCAAAGATTTGACCAGGGAAAATTCGTCTTCTGCACACCGTAGGCACCACTCTAGAGCTAGTGCAATTGGACTAGATTATGTCAGGTTTTAATTTTAAAAAAATTTATTCCATTAAATTTGAGTATATGAATATGGTGGTATCATGTCAGATTTTATTTTAAAATTTACCCGATTAAATTGAGTATATGAATATGGTGATATTTGTTTTATTTAAATATATGCCTGAGCAAATTAAAATACGTAGGTTTGATTATGTCCGTTTTTATTTAAATATATTTGAGATAAATTAAATCATAGGGATTTGATCATATCAAGTTTTTTTTTTAATATATTGGAATTAAATTAAATATGTGGAATGGATCATACCTACATTTTTATTTAAATCTACTGGATATTTATTTATAAAAATTTATCAGGTAATTTATGAAATTATAATTATTATACAAATCGTGCGGTATGAGTTTATTTTATTTTATTGCATACTTGAGCAAGTTTTGGGGATTTTTGCAGTGTATGTTTAATATGTGATTTATTGCAAATATTGATAAGATTGGGAATAAGGATGATATTTTTGTACACATTTTATATTGGGAATATTGATGAGATTATGATATTGATTTAATTGCATAAATTGCAATTATATGTTTTAAGAACCTTGATGGGCCGGATGTGGTGAATGTTCACTACCATAGTTATAGAGGAATATTGGTGCGGCCACACTGTTGTGGAAGTGTTGGCGGTGGATAGTCGATTTGACCAGAGTAGGGTTGTACCCAATTGTTTTCGAACCAGAATGTGGTAGGTAAATCGATCTTATAAACATAATATTTTGATTTAGTTTTGGTCAGCCAACCAAGCTAAGTCCAGTTTTCGGACCACACAACCCGGTCATGGGGGTTAAACATGACGTGCATAGGCCAAAGGAAGTTCTTTTATACATATTTGTGTATTTATGTGACTGGCCATTTAATAGGCCTAAATGATGTTTTGAAAGAAAGTACGGATATTTATTTATATATGTGATCTACGGTTTACAAATGAAATTTTTTATTCAAATAAAATGATTATTAAATTATTTTTAGGCTAAAGCTCATTCTAGCCACACATTAATGTTAATATAGTTCTTACTTACTGAGAGGTGTCTCACCCAATTATAAATAAACATTTCATATACCTTGAGGAGCATAATCAAAATCAGAGTAGCGTAGCGAAAGCGTGGGTGGGATTAGAATGAGCGGTTTAGATTAAATATTGAATTTGTTCTTTTTGTATCTTTTAGAATTTCTAAGGATGTATTAAATTTGATATTGGAGATATTGTTATAATGAGGCTATTTAGTACTCTGGTATAATGAATTTGAGGTCTTCCGCTGTATAAAATTATTTGTAGGTTCGGGTTACTACATACACATTCTTGCGCACCATCAAAAGAATAGAGTTATTATGCACAATTTTGGGTGGTCAAGGGAGAGTATTAGTAGGAATTTTAATAATGTCTTGAATTGTGTGGTTCGATTATGCAATGACCTCTTAAAAAAGCTAGAGCGAGTTATGGAAGACTTAGAGGATAGAAAATGGAGATGGTTTAAGGTAAACTTATAAGTTTAATTAAACATAATATTTTAATGTAAAATTTTTTTATATAAATGACCTAAATTTTATTGTAGAATTGTTTAAGAGCCTTTAATGGGACTCATATAAATTTTAGAGTACCCTTGAATGTTAAGGCTGGGTATTGAATGAGAAAGAATCAGATTGTAACTAATATCTTGGTAGTTTGCTTACAATATGAACAATTTATTTATGTGTTGTTTGGTTGGGAGGGTTCAACAACTGATGGAAGAGTACTACTAGATACTTTGACTAGGAGAGATGGACTAAAATTTCCTTAGGGTATGTTATATGACCAAGATATAAAAATAACTTCAGAATTTCTTTGCATTCTTCTTTAGTTATGCAATCTAAATATGTACTAATTGTGAGTAATAAAATATTTAACAAGACATTATTATCTTGTTAATGTTGGATATACCAATTGCGAAGGGTTCCTTGCACCATATCGTGATCAAAGATATCATGTCAACAAGCGGAGGGCAGGATATACACTAAACAAGCTTGAAAAATGTTTCAACATGCAACATGCAATGACTAGGAATACTACTGAGAGATGTTTTGGTCAACTTAAGGCATAATGGGCAATCCTAAAATGTTTTGCTTACTATCCCCTTCTAACTTAAAATCCCATCATCATAGCATGTTGCCTACTCTACAATTTAATGAAATTAAAGAGAGAAGCCAGTTGAGATGAAAAAGGACGACATTGTGTTAGATGTAAAGGAATACATCCCACACCTTGATGGAGATTGCATAACAGTTATGGATACTTCAAATGAATGGATTGCTTTTAAAGCTAATTTGGCTAATCAAATGTATAATAAATGGAGGGCTAGTAGGACAAATAGATGATGGTTAGACATGTGTAAGCATATTTGGAAACTTCATGTTGTTGTGTACTATTTGATGTAGAATTCTAGACATTGTTGTGTTGTAGAATTTGTTATTCTTCATTTATAATTTTTATCTGTCTGTCCTTTTCTCTAGATTTTCAAATGTGAACATCATATTCTTTATGTATTTCATGATATTAGATGATCCTTCATTGGTTTCATAATTGATTATGCTAATGTTGTTTTCCATCAGATATAGATAATCACAATAAGAATGAGGTTCAGGAAGAAATAAAAGAAGTGGACTTATGAAATGAATGCAAAACTTATTGATTGCTTGCTTGAGATATGCAACACGGGCAAGTATCAAGTGGATAATGGATTTAGACTTGGAGTATTAGTGGCCCTTGAAGGGGTGCTGCAAAAGGAACTACCAAATTCTACCATTCTAGCGAAACCAAAATTGAATCTAGAATGAAGACGTTGAAACACGACTTCTATATTGTGTATGACATGATTTATAGAGGAGGAATAAGTGGATTTGGATAGGAATCTAAGAAAAAAAGTTTGATTGTAGACAAACTTATATGAGACAAATATATAAAAGTGAGAACTAAATTTACTTATGATAAAACTATTTGCAACTTAATTAAGCCTCCTATTTTTCTTGTCAAGATTCATATTCTATATTTTTTTTATAGAGGCATAGGGATGTAGGGATGTATGAAACAAGTCATTTCTATTCTTGAAAGAGTTGTGCATCATATTTGGCAAGGATCATGCAATTGGGAAAGATGCATATGGACTGGTTGATACGGTTAAGGAGATGGATAAGGAATAGGAGCATGGAACCACTATTGGAGAGAATAAGAATGATAGTAATTTGGTATTTGATGACGGAGTTAATGCATCAACTGCATCTAGAACTTTGAATGGTCATCCAAATACTACACATGATTCAAGGAGTAGGAAGAGGAGAAATAATATTAGAAGTGATGATGATGAGTTGGATTTGATTAAAGTTACAAAAATTCTAGCTACAAAAGTGAAAGAGACCAACGTATTTTTTTTTCCTAATGCTTTAATAAAGAACAAAGATGAATTAGATGGTAAAAGGAAGAAGATGGGAGAAAAAATTGCATAGTAACCTAACTTAACTTTAATGGAACGTTGGAGAACTGGTTCTACATAGTCATGATTCGAAGCAAATTGACTTTTTCCTTGCCATACCTAATGATAACAAGCTAAAGTAGAAATGTGGGTTGCTTAAAGGCCATATATGAATATGCTTGGGTGGATGGTTTGGAAGTTGAAGACACTTTTTGTGGAAGTTATCAATAACTTCTTTATGAAACTTGGGTTATGGATGGTCAACTTTAAGTCACTTTGTTGGCAGAAGTTGGTATCTTATTAGATGTTTGAAGCTTAAAACATGTTTTCTTGGATTATTATTTTGGATACTACTATGGCTTTATTTTCAATTAAATATATTGTGCATGATGATAACTTCAAATCGCCTTGACACGAGTGGTAAACTCGAAATTTAAAATTTGTATTTTGGGCATGAGATGTGGGTCAATTATATATCAATGGAGTCGCCACTAACCTACTTTATTCTAGGCGAGTCTAGAATACATAATGATATACTACCAATTGATTCGTCAACTAGCTAACCTAGGGTCTAAGGAATCGATAGTCAATGTCCCATGCACTAAAGCCAAGTTTGGGAGTGCGATTATGTGAAAGGAAGGTACTAGCACCTCTACACATTCATTCTCAAAATAGTACCTAGTTAGCTTAAGGTTACCTTTGAATTCAACCCATCAAGACTTTAATTCTTTCATTTTGACATTTACCAACCTCTAATATATTGGATAAACTCACTCAAGATGGCATTTTTCCTCACCTTGAGATCTTCGAAGGTATCCACAAGACACCACCTTAAGGCTCATCCTAGGATGAATTTTATTAGGTGAATATGCTTTGATGTACGCTTACCTTCAATTAGATAATAGGTTAACCCTACACAAGATGGCAATTACCCTTACCTTAAGATCCTTTGAGGTATGCACAAGATATCACCTTAAGGTCCATTGTCAGATTCATTAAAGTATTTTAGGATTTTCAAATTGTCAAGCATCCAACCATTCAACATCCAAATAAGAATTCGAGCGTCGCTTCACCTTATGGCAAAACGACATCACATGCTATTGAGGCATCTTATGCAATTCAAAATATCATGAGCCTAAACCAAACTCATAACAATGTCACTCCCATATATGCTTGCACACCCCAATTATCCCAACATTCATAAATATTTAAATGTCTATAAAACAAGGTACCAAGAGCTGATAAGGCTTGGTTTTCATATATTCTTTGTTCTTTACACTCAAGTTAGGATGTAAAGGGCCTAAAAACACTTTTTTAAACCTTAAAAATAGAATAAAAACTCCTTTGGAAATTTTTGGTATTTGTTAGGAATTTTGTACAATTTTTATGATTTTTTAGCAATTTATAAAGGCTGAAAAATATAGAAAATATAAGAAAAAGTAATAAAAAAAAAATTATAGAGACTAAAAATTAACCTAAAAAACCACTAAATGTTTTTTTAAAAAAAGGTCCCCTAAAATTTCTAAAAAGAAAGCTCCCTAAAAATTTGAAAATAAAATATTTTTTTGATTAAAAGCAACCAAATAAAAGAATAATAAATAATAACTAAATAATAAGAAAATAAATTTATAATGAAAAATATTTTTTGACTCCCCCCATTTTTTCATAATTTTTTGAAATTAAAAAATATTTTTTATTGATTTTAAGTTCGAAGCAGATTTATCAAAATAAATAAATAATAAATAATAGGACAAATCGATTGACCAACCGGCCAAAATTGATCGACAGTCTAGCAGTTAAGACTAAATGAGCACGCAAGCGACATGCAAGGGGGGCATCAAGCAAAGCTATTGTATTGACGTCGTCTCCATTTACTTATCGGTGACGACGCCAAAACTCCAAAACTTCAAATGCTCTGTTTAGCTTTGTTTAACCTCCAAATTGAGCATTGTCACCTCCATTACATTCCTTTCAACATTGGGAATCTTTTTTTTTTTTTGACAAAAGGTCCACTTAAAATGCATAAAATCCATCTTGTAACCCACTTGGTTGGTCTTCGTTGATGACCATGTCAATGACTGGATTTTAGGTGTTTTGGAGCCTTTTTGACCTATTTGTTTCTATGCATTTTGACCATAGGGACTTTGGTTTCATATTGTCCACCCTTTGGACACTCTATGCACGTAAAACATGGATTTTTTTTTTTCATAGCTCTATCCTCCCCTCTATTTCTAGTTGGCGAAGGCCTCCAACCACTGATTTCTCTTCCTTTTCTTTGTCTTTTTTTTTTCTAGCTATTTTGGGCCTTATTCAACCCTAAACACAATTAGGGCATCAAAACTCAAGCTTTTGAATTATTTTCATGTCAAACCTTGATTATCCACTCATAAATCAAGAATATCCTTAAACATGCTTTAATAAACCATTATATGCAATCAAATCCTAAAAATAATCATACCTTTTGTTGCTGCCAAAAATGTCGATCTGACTTTCGAAGAGCTTTTTGATCTCGATCACCAGAAAAGGATGAAAGCAAACGTGGCTTGGATGTCCCGAGGTGTACTTTGGGGGATCTCTCTAATGCCTAAGTGAGGGAGTGCTTTATGAGAGGTTGTAAGCAACAGTGAAATTGGGTTAGAATGAGATACCTTAGCCTCTCCGTAGTACCCTTTTTATACTGGCCAGGTTTGACCCTCATACATCTATCATTTATAGCGCTTGGCGTGGATCACTTTGATCATTATAGCGTGGGTGTGGATCACTCCGGCCAATATATGGCAGATGTTAATGGCTCTGGTTGAGCGTTTGACTTTGTAGGTGATTTCCCCCATTAATGTTGGGCACATGCCTTCTTTGTAGGGTAGGTGATATATTTGGGGTATATCAGTTTCCTTCCCCCCCCCCCTCCCTTAGTTTCGAAGTTTTGAACCATGTTCCCAAAGTTTGAAAGTTGTTCTTGTTCGGCTTTTTTGGACCCTAGTTGTGTTTGATCCGGGTGATGAACCGATGCGTGGTTTCTTAACGGGAGATTTCTTACTTAGGCTTAGTCTATGGAGCGAAGGCTTGGGGCGATAGCCCCCAGAAAAAATTTTGTTAACACCCTCTTCAGCTGCTTCTTTATTTATGGCTTGCTGAGCCGGATTTGGGGAGTGCTCAGCTTACCTGAGCCAAACTCGAGGGGGAGTTGGCTAGTCCAAGCCGAGGTGGAGGCGTACACGGCTTTTCCGAGCCAATTTGCCCAGCTGGACTTGGGTGTGGCTTACTGAGCCGAATGTACATGCTGGCTAATTCGAGCTGATAAAAATTTTCTCTCCACCATTAATTTTTTCACTCACTTTTCCTTCCCTTCCTCTGGAAAATTTTTCACTTAAATGATGCTATGATATTTTAACAGATTGATCTCCTATTTATAGGGAAATGAGAGGGCAAAGATAAGAGTTGCAAGAGAAGGAAAGAGATAGACATGGGGCATGCATGGGGAATAAAATAAGGGGGATTGATTGCCGGGGAAAAAAAAAGTACGGTAAAGGGGAAGTGATGGATGCATGTATAGGATATATAGGTGGGAGTGGGTTTGCATGCATGGTGGGGGGTACTCATTAAAATGAGGATGGGATTGTATGTGGGAAGGCCTCCATCTATATAATCAAGATATCTTATTATTATGAGGTATGGACATTTGTTTATATAGTTATATAATCAAGACTACATCTTATGAAGTATGGGCAAATTTATATGAATATATAAATCATCCTTTTGTTTTTTTTTGTTTTTTTATTCATTAGATCCTCTGTATCTACTTTGTTTATCTTATGAAATTTCAATTTGATCAGGCCGACCTCTAGGGAGCAACTAAGTCACAATGGTCTCTGAACACTCGCTTAGACAAGATCTTTCTTATGCATCAAATATGGAATCAATGATCCTAATAAAGAAACACTTTCATATTAATGACCATTTTTATTACTTTATTATTATACTAGGGTAGTACATGGAAGTAAACAACCAGTTAACGTCTACATACATTATATTACTATACTTTACTTGTATATATATTTTTGGGGCCATCACATTTGGGCTATTGATTGGATGTTTGGACTGCTATCTAGGATGTCGGTGCAACATTTTGCTTAATCTCTTTAACGGGCATTATATTTTGGATGACATTGAACCAAATCCAGAAGTGCTAGTTGGATGTTTGGGTTGTTGACAAGATGTTTGGGCTGCTAAATAGGATGCTAGTACATCATTCTACTTACTCTCTTTAAGGGCATTAGATTTTGGATGACATTGAACCAAATCAAAAAGTTGGATGACTTCAATTGTAGGAATTAAAGTATAATGACTAAATTAGCTTAAAGTGATAACTTTGGCAAGCATGGTTCTCTCTAACTCTCATTATTTATTTTCCTCAATTCTTCCACTTATATATATATATATGATATTTCTTAGATAAGGAAGAATCTCCTAATTTTTCTGTCATAATTTAAAGGATTTGTGATCCTATAGTTATATGAAGGTAAGTGTAAGGGTCATAAGAAACTGTAAAGATTAAAAGATATTAATTTTCATCATTATCCAAAAAGTTAAATTGATCATGGAACTACTTGTTTGAACATATATTATAATATCCAACATGTGATCGTTTGTTGGTCCAATATTTATTTGTTTCCATTTGACATTTTATATATAGTTTTACTATTTTTTGCATTAAGTGTTTGATTAAGAGAAATTAATTTTTGAGAAATATAACTATATGTATCATGTGTTTCACAAACCATACATTGTGTGGGTTATTCACTACTACCATTAGTACTAACTACTTAACAAAAGTACAGTGCTAGTTTGTATTATGTTATACCTCTTATCATGATTTTAAATTTCACACTACTGGTAAGGTTATCAAGTCGGTTGAATCGGTAGTATATTTGTACTATGAGTATAAAACATGACCAAATAGACGAGACGTCTCCTAATCTTCAATATTAAAATTTGAAGATTTTTAAATTTATCAAAAAATTAAGTTATATAGAATTTTGTATTTTTAATATTATTTTCTACTTGCCATTTAAATGCATTTTAAAAAATAATGATGAAATCATTCCCAATTTTGCAATGCTAATCTACCTTGTCTACCCTAATTGCACATTTGGTACGTTGAAATGGAATCGAACCGAATTTATGACTTGATCACATCATATTTCTATTCAAATATTCATTCCATTCGTTTGCTACCCCATTCCGTTTCACAAACCAAACATAAGTAAACAATGTGTGTGTGTGTGGAGGCCATGAATGTGGACAAAAAAAAAACTTGCTCCCGCCTATTGTTTATTTATATATATACATATATCAGGGTTTCATTGGAACCAATTAACAATAAGTATTGAATTGAAAAAGTGTTGAATTTGTAGCTGTTGATGAAAAGTGCAAAACTAAATTCTAGGAACAGTGAGTATTGGTTGCTTATATTGTGAAAATAATTTTTTGATTGTAAGTACTTCTAAAATAAGTACTATTTAGTTACTCAAATCTACAATATGTAGTGAGTTCTTAATATTTACACATATTTCATCATTTAGTAAATTTTGACTTTACATGCATACAAATAAATAATTAAAATTATAAAAAAAAAAATTTAAGTACAAATTATTTTGATTTATAAATTTAGTTACAGTAACATGTTATAAATTAATTCAAAATATAAGGAAGAATACTATGAAAGTTGGAAATTCTGTTTCCTCTTTACGCGTGATAGCATCTCAAATACTAACTGTTGACTTTTTGAGTCTGATCCCTGTTTTGATGCTGACAAAACACATGTTTCTTATGTGTGTATTTAGCATGTGAACATGTCCATTAATTTAACACACACATAAGGAAACGGCGATGGAAGCTTGCAGGACTTAAAGACTATACGATCAACCACATTCCATGAAGCCGGAAGAGCAAAAAGACAAAGACATTTGTTTTTAATTTGTAATTGCATTTAATTTTTTATCTCTAGTCTGTAATAATGCATGCATCTGCATGATGTGTTTGAATGCTCAGAACGATCATAGATAGACCCTAGGGACCAAAACATCTCACCTAAAACATTTTTCTAAAAAGACTAAAATCATACAAAGTTTTTGGAATAGCTTTAAGGTCAAAATTGGGGCTAAAACGAAGTTTACGAAATGATCGACCGACACCAAATTTTTTCGATGTCTTCAAAAGGACCTAGAACACTCACCCATACACTTATATATGTTAGTCATTTGAATAGGGTGTTTGTTGTCTGAAACATGACTGAAATGCACAAAATGTGCACACTCGGTCTACTGATCGTTCACATTCAAAAGTACCCGATCGACCGAACCCAGACCAGGTCAACAGTTTGACCACAGTCCAGTCGACCGGGCTTATGTAGTTCATTTGACCCCGGTCGACCGAACCTCCTAGGGAGTCAACTATTTGACCACCTGGTCGACCGAGCTCAAAATGTACTCCAACACTCAGGTCGATCGAGGGTCCTTAAGAGATGCCCCAACAACCTGGTCGGTCGAACTTCTTAGTTCAAAAAGTCCTGGTCGACCGAACCTCGCTGTTTTGAAAAATCACCTCTTCCGATCTACCGACAAGTTAGTTCATTTTCACCCTGGTCAACCAAACAGCGCTAATTTGGAAAAATAGCTCTTCCTGGTCGACCGACCCTGAAGTTCAAAATTGGCCCTGTCAACCGAGCCATATGAACTTCGGTCGACCGAAAGTCTTCTGGTCGACCGGTGCTCTCGGGTTGGTCCGAATTTTTACCACGGTTAACTTTTTAAAACGATGTTATTTTTAATTAAACATCATTAATCTTTCTTTAAAATAACCTCCATGTCCCCAACGGTCATATTTCTCACAAACTCTATAAATACCCCTTCATTACCCCAAATTAGCAACTTTGATTAACTCTAAATTTCTCCCAAATCCTTGATTAATCAAAGTTCCCCCAAAATGCTTTTTATTATTTAAATCACTCTTTTGGGGTCAAATATCTTTTATTCAAATCTCTCAAACTCTCTTTCATGTATTTATTTCAAAATCTTCTTTGAGAGTATTTTATTTAGGGCATTTCATTTGCACATATTCTCAGTAGGCATCAAATATTTGAAAAACATTTCTGAGAATATTGCTTAGGTGTTCTCCCGGATTATTTCCTTAATAAATATATTTTGGGAGAAGTTATTTATTGCACAAACATTTTATTGAGCTTAACTCTTAGATTCTTCAAATATTTCTAACTTGCATAAATCTTTGTAGGAGAACATAATACACATTTTTCATACACATTGCATTTGTGCAAAATCATTAAAAGAGCAAAACCCTAGGTTCTCCTATATTATTATTAAAATACCTTTTTGGGGAAAAAATTTTTATTAGGGTTTAAATATAGTCAAGCACTCTTACTCCCCTGAGCATTATTTCACATCATTGGAGTGTGTATTTGTATAAGCTTAGTGTGTACATCTCTGCTTGTATTTTAGAAGCATTTTCATGTACAAAAATAGTTTTCATGTAGCGGTTGGGTTCAGCCCGTTAATTGAACTGGGGAGTCTCAGCCCCGTAAATGAGACCGGTTTGGTTCAGCCCGGAGTTGAACTGGGGAGCCTCGGCCCCGCAAGTGAGGCTAGTTTGGCTCAGTCTAGTAATTGAGCTGTGGTTTTCCTCACCCCGTAAGGAGAGGATGTAAAAGGCTTTTGCTCCGTTCGGTTAAGTGAGCAGGTATAGTGGAATCCTTGGGGGTAAGCCCGAGGCAGGGATGTAGGCTGGTTTAGCTGAACCTCGATAAAAAATCTGGTGTCGCTCTTTCTATCTTATTTAAATTCCTGCACTTTAATTTCAGCATGTGTATGAATGTTTATTTAATGTCGAAATTATTCCCATACACACATTTGATTTAAATAAGATAGTGCACACGTGTATGTTTGCTTCTATTATCAAACTCGCTTTACATACATGTTTACATGTTGAATGGGATATAATACTGTGGTGAATCGGCGAATAGTTAAAACTAGCCAAAAAGTTTTTAAAACCCAATTCACCCCCCTTTTGGGATCACACTAATTCCAAGAATTGGTATCAGAGCCTCGTTGCAAAAGGCTTAACCACTTATGCATAAAGATCGCAACGACTCAACTTTTCAGTGTATCCCAATTTTGAGGGTCAGCGCTTTGCAAATCCTCCACTGTTTTATTGCATAGATTTTACTGTGTTAAATTTGAAAATATGCTTGTAAAATCAAATGATTGGTGGATTTGGAAAGTATTTGTGTTTGTTATGCTTATCATATCCCATTGAAAATGTTTTCAAATTGCAAATTTCCCATATTTTGAAAATGAATTAAATTTGCATGACGTATGTTTTAATGCATATCATATGTGTGCCATGCATATTTTTTTTGTATGCCTTAGTCACTAATGCCTTTGTAAGTTCATTCTTTTGAGTGCCAAGGTCCTTTGGGAATCATAAGAGGTATAAGGAACCGAAAGAGAGATGACACCACTCTGAGCTTAAACGATTAAGAAGGAGTAAAACTTAAAGGTATATCTATTCTCCTTCTAATATATTGAATAACTCATAGTATGATTCATATGATATATCTTGTGTTTGATTTATTTGTTGTTGTGAATTATATGACATTTGTGTTAATTTCATGTCATGATTTGTATGATATATCTTGTATTAAATCTTTGTATAAATCATGATAAACCCTTTATGATAATAGCATGATGTCTTATGAGGTACATCTCAAAGGAAATTTCATATACTCATAAGATTTTAGAAATTGTTATACATAGGGTTAGAATGCTTTAAATGCCTAAATAGTGTATAATACTTAAAATTAAAAACCTTAATATACACTATTATCATTCTAAGAACCCTAAGGAAATCTAGCCAATACTGAGTTTTAGTGATCACATCCAACCTGAGCTTAATATGTATATATATAACTATGATTGGTTAATATATGATAATTTTGGTTAGTGCGTGCTTATATAGAACTATCAATTCTTAATTCAAATGTCATAAGCATGTTTAAATAAAATCCCATTCAAATGAACAAATTGATTTTAAAATGTCATTATATTAATATTGCTATATATATATATATATATATATATATATATATATATATATGTATGTGTGTGTGTGTGTGTGTGTGTGTGTGTGTGCTGTAATTTGAAAAATCTTAAATATAGCATGTTTTCTCCATCACATAGATTAAAGTTTAGGGAATCTATCATAATATTATATGTCATGCTACCCTAAACTTATTATGGAGCTTAAACGATAAATCATTTTCAAATGATAAAATTAAATTCAAGAAATTTATAAGCTCATCCCCATATTCGAAAATTTTGTTATGCCAAATACTGTGAATGTAAAATTCTTTGGCTACATAATTGAGGGGGAGCAGCATGTTTTGAAAATTCATCCAATATGCACTTTGTTGTATTGTACTTATTATTTCATATATATTGGATGCTTTGTATAAGCTGAATGCAAATATCCATGTGTGCTAAATGAATATATTTTATGATGGATGGATATTGTTTAAGTATGATTTGATGTGAGTTGAATGTCTATGTCCATTCTTATTTAAATGACTATAGTGTCTCATGAATGGATAATTTGTTTTAAATAAATGCTTATATCCATCTTTTGATTTAAGTTCAATTATATTTGATGGATAACTTATTTGTATTAAATACCACTATCCATCACTCACCTAATGGTCATATCTTCGTATGGATAGTTTATATTTTATTTGATATATTGATTGAACTACCTGATTGCATGCTTAGTCTATAATGCCTCCTGCATAGCAGATGCAGTTGATGAGAATTGCATGTTGGTAGTGGAAATAGGTTCTCGCATACTTAAACTGGATTATTATTTGTTGATTGCGTGAATCTATCAGGTTTTAGGTACATGGTAAAAATGGGAAAATGTTCAATTTACAGACAAAATGCTGCCGAAATTTCGGTAGAATTTTTCTCATGAGTGAAACCGTGTATTAGGATAGATAACTTAATGCATGCTAAAATATTTTTGAAAGGATAAGTGAATCATAAAAAAATATTATTTTTCATCCTTAGTTATAGGTGCATGCTGAACTGTCCACTAGTGCAGGTTGAATTTTGAATGTTATGTGAAAACTGAAAAACATGCACATTATTTATGTTTATTGCCTAAGATGCACAGTAATTGAATAGGTTTGTACATGTAAAATTCAAACCGCTATATATTTTGAAGACATGTACACATGTAGTTTATGTCTTAGGATGAGATTAGTTCATGGACACCATTTGGTCCAATTCTTGGGTTATACACTTTCATTCCAGACCCAAATGGTAAAGCATCATCCTTGTAATCAATCGTCACATGTTTTGATGATGGTCCATAAACTATGAAAAATTGCATGACCGAGGGGGATCGAGTTTTTCATTTCACATACACTCATTGTGAGTTGTGTTATTCTTTTAATCCCCTATTACATTACCTTTGAGTATAGTCTTGATTGACTGTCGCGTTGTTAAAATAAAATGTAATATGTCATGTTAGTATGTGCTAAATACCTATAGTTGCTGCATTATGAAAATATTTTGAAAGGATGAATGTTTGAGGAATGTTTTTAAATGACTATCATCTTGAACTTAATGCAAGTATCTATGCATGCAAATATACAGGGGGAGTTTAAGCCCCACGTTTAAGAAAAATGAACTTAATGCCTATAATCTCATGCATCCTAAGTAATATTTAGAAGGATGAAAATGTGTTGAGTATGCTTAAATGCAATCCATCCTTGAACGTCAATACACTTTTGTATGCTTGAGACTCTACCGGGGAGGCTAAGCCCCATCCTTAAAAAAGGATAAGAATCACCTGACCCATGGACTCACATTATTTCTATTGTTCTTTACTTTTTGAGTTCGAAGGTTTTCTAGGCATCGTGAACATCATATCTTGTCTTTACTGAACATCTTTCCGGGTACACATGAACACCATGCATGACTTGGTATTTAATATTTAGCGCATGTGTGTTTAGGGACATTTTACTGATGAAATTTATTTATCTAACACATATCCAGTAAAATATGAAATTAATACTTATAACGTTTGGACTGTTAATGAACTTTCACAAATTATAACAGTATAAGTAATTAAAAGAATCTAAGCACGTATTCAAATTGATAGGGGGAGCACCTAGAAATTATTTTCTATCTTGTTGTTCTCACAACATTTCTAGCTTAGATTTGGTTTTTGAATTCATTGTGGCTTGTGCTTAATTGTAATGTTTTCATTAAATATAATAAATGAAATATTTTGTTTGCCACAGTGGTTTAGGTTTTTCCAAATGATCCCTATTCTTAAATTTATTTAATATCTTTGGATCTATATGCCTGCATTTTTCTGGTCATACTTTGTGTCGTGCTTAAATGCTTAACTAGGAAAATGATGCTTGCTTGAGCTTTTAATTAAAGTTTCCTTTTCAGCAAGCATAAGTCCCCTGCGTTTATTAAAAATTTTAAGGGGATATATTTTTATACATACATATATATACATATATATTTTTATACATATATTTATCTATATATATTTATATATATACATTTATAAAAGCAAGAATTGAACTTATATTGAAGATATTTTATGTCTTTCTTGTGTGCTTAAATGCTCCACGACTTGTGCTATTTTGTGTTAAAATTTTATGTCATGAAATCTTTTAAGGGTGTTATATTACATAACTGGTTCTTTGATTGTTCATGAAATGCATATGAACTAGTTAAACCACTCAAATGCTCAAACCTTTATTTGTTATCATATGTCACGTGTCTTTAACTCAAATCTTCCACGGGTCTTATGATATGCTTCAATTGCAGTGGTTTGTGTATATTTGTGGTCTAGTCATGTTTTACATGTCATTTTAATCTTTTATATGAATAGTTATGAAAACTATTGTGTATGTCTCATTGCTATAATCTTTAAAATAGTTTAAAATTTTTATGCCCAGCTGCTATATAAGGGGAGAGTTTTCTTTAAAAAAAAAAAATCAACAAGGGGGAGTTCTCTTTGCTAAGTTTTTTTAAATGATCAATCTTTTCTACTTAGCTTTGCCCTTTTGCTGATGACAAAAGGGGGAGAATATTTTTGAGCAAAATGTTTATGACCATAGGGGCAAATATCTTGAGGGGCAAAAACATAGGGGTAAATATCTGAGCATGTGCTTTAACGTTAAAACTAAATACATAATCTTTTGAAATGTATTCTTTCCTGAATATGTTTTAGCTTTAATGTTTTTATTTTACTTTATGCATATTCTTAGGGGGAGCCTTTTTAGGTTGTACCCATTTTGCTCTGGTGCATTTGTCATCATCAAAAAGGAGGAGATTGTTGACTTTTTGAGTCTGATCCTTGTTTTGATACTGATAAAGCACATGTTTCTTATGTGTGTATTTAGCATGTGAACAAGTCCATTAATTTAACACACACATAAGGAAATGGCGATGGAAGCTTGCAGGACTTAAAGACTATACGATCAACCGCATTCCATGATGTCAGAAGAGCAAAAAGACGAAGACATTTGTTTTTAATTTGTAATTGCATTTAATTTTATATCTCTAGTTTGTAATAATGCATGCATCTGCATGATGTGTTTGAATGCTCAGAACAACCATAGATAGACCCTAGGGACCAGCACATCTCACCAAAAATCTTTTTCTAAAAAGACTAAAATCATACAAAGTTTTTGGAATAGCTTTAGGGTCAAAATCGGGGCTAAAACGAAGTTTACGAAATGATTGACCAACACCATATTTTTCGGTGTCTTCAAAAGGACCTAGAAATGACCCTAGGACACTCACCCATACACTTATATACATTAGTCATTTCAATAGGGTGTTTATTGTCCAAAATAGGACCGAAATGCACAAAATGTGCACACTTGGTCAGCCAACCGTTGACATTCAAAAGTCCCCGGTCGACCAAACCTGGACCAGGTCAACAGTTTGACCACAGTCCGATCGACTGAGCTTATGTAGTTCATTTGACCCGGTCGACCGAACCTCCTAGGGAGTCAACTATTTGACTACCTGGTCGACCGAGCTCAAAATGTACTCCAATGCTCTAGTCGACCAAGGGTCCTTGAGAGATGCCCCAACATCCTGATTGACCGAACTTCTCAGTTCAAAATGTACCAGTCGACTGAACCTCACTAATTTGAAAAATCGCCTCTTCTGGTCGACCGACAAGTTAGTTCATTTTCACCCTAGTCGACCGAACTACGCTAATTTGGAAAAATTGCCCTTCCTAGTCGACCAACCCTGAAGTTCAAAATTGGCCCGGTCGATCGAGCCATCTAAACTTCGATCGACCTGTGCTTTCGGGTTGGTCCGAATTTTTACCACGGTTAACTTTTTAAAACGAGGTTAATTTTAATTAAACGTCATTAATCTTTTTTCTAAAATGACCTCAGTGTTCCCAATGGTCATATTTCTCACAAACTCTATAAATACCCCTTCATTACTCCAAATTAACAACTTTGATTAACTCTAAATTTCTCTCTAATCCTTGGTTAATCAAAGTTCCCCCAAAATGTTTTTTATTGTTTAAATCACTCTTTTGGGGTCAAATATCTTTTACTCAAATCTCTCCAACTCTCTATTTCAAAATTTTCTTTGAGGAGAGTATTTTATTTAGGGCATTTCATTTGCACATATTCTCAGTAGGCATCAAATATTTGAAAAACATTTCTGAGAATATGGCTTAGGTGTTCTCCCGGATTATTTCCATGATAAATATATTTTGGGAGAAGTTATTTATTGCACAAACATTTTATTGAGCTTAACTCCTAGATTCTCCAAATATTTCTAACTTGCATAAATCTTTGTAGGTGAACATAATACACATTTTTCATACACATTGCATTTGTGCAAAATCATTAAAAGAGCAAAACCCTAGGTTCTCCTATATTATTATTAAAATACCTTTTTCGGGAAAATTTTTTTATTAGGATTTAAATATAGTCAAGCACTCTTACTCCCCTGAGCATTATTTCACATCATTGGAGTGTGTATCTGTATGAGCTTAGTGTGTACATCTCTGCTTGTATTTTAGAAGCATTCTCATATACAAAAATGGTTTTCATGTAATGGTTGGGTTCAGCCCGTTAATTGAATTGGGGAGTCTTAGCCCCA
The DNA here is from genome assembly GCF_029873635.1 of Malania oleifera. Classification (NCBI taxonomy): domain Eukaryota; kingdom Viridiplantae; phylum Streptophyta; class Magnoliopsida; order Santalales; family Ximeniaceae; genus Malania; species Malania oleifera. The sequence continues at coordinate 51,653,549 of NC_080421.1, read as the reverse complement.
TAAATGAGACCGGTTCGGTTCAACCTAGAGTTGAACTGGGGAGCCTCGGCCCCGCAAGTGAGGCTAGTTTGGCTCAGTCTAATAATTTAGCTGTGGTTTTCCTCGCCCCGTAAGGAGAGGATGTAAAATGCTTTTGCTCCGCCCGGTTAAGTGAGCAGGTATAGTGGAATCCTTGGGGTTAAGCTCGAGGCAGAGATGTAGGCTGGTTTGGCCGAACCTCGATAACAAATCTAGTGTCGCTCTTTCTATCTTATTTAAATTTCTGCGCTTTAATTTCAGCATGTGTATGAATGTTTATTTAATGTCGAAATTATTTCTATGCACACATTTGATTTAAATAAGATACTGCACACGTGTTTGTTTGCTTCTATTGTTAAACTCACTTTACATACACGTTTACATGTTGAATGGGATATGATACTGTGGTGAATCGGCAAATAGTTAAAATTAGCCAAGAAGTTTTTAAAACCTAATTGACCCCCCCTCTTGGGATCACACCAATTCCAACACTAACCTACATTGTTCTTTATCAAATTTCAAAAATTGATCTTGTTGATGCAAAAAATTGCATGATCTCAGCATCCATAGTTTGTGATGGTCACTTGCAATTAAGAAGAAAAAGGTAACTTGGGAGACACTTGGCGGTTTCTGAAGGCTCTCTCCAATGCTCAAGTCAAGACCAAGGAATGAGAAATGGGCAACAATACGGGGAGTACTAAGATGTCTTACCTCCTTCCCAAATTTCTTTTTTATAGTAGTTTAAACCCTTTTGAAAAAAAAAAATGCTTATAGCTTTTATCACTCATAATAAGCCTTTGAATAAAAAAAATGGTGTTTGGCTTGAATTAGAATAAGTGCTTATAGCAAAAGTGGGTATTGTACAATCACTTTTTAAAGTGATTTAAAGTGAATTTGGAGAAGATATCTCAGATTGCTTTTTACCCACTTATAAGTGGGAACTGTAGAGAGGCGGTGGCATGATTGTAAATATGACAATTTATGGGCAAGATGGTAGTTTACTCTCTTCTTTCTCCCTATCTCTCTTGATCACTTATCGCTCTCTCTCTCTATTTCTCTCTGTTCTAAAGAAATGCCACTCCACTATTATTGCACCAGTAGCTCTGTCATTGGCTTGGAACCTAGAAATACATCCAAATGGTTGTCTACAAAGTTTGATTTGTAAGGTTGTTACAAGTTGGCCGAATATGGAGGAAATTTCAAGAATTTGTTTAGGGAGGGGGTTTCATTTGCAAAGAGGGGAGGGGGAGGTCATTTCTTCTGATTTTCATAATAAAGATTTTGGAAAAGGGGGGAGGGGGGAAGGGATATGTTCTCTTTGATTTTCATTTTGCAAAAGAATGGGGAAGAGATTTTTCTCTTTGATTTTCAGATTTGCTAAAGAGGGAAGAGACTTCACCATTGATGGACACCCAAAAAAACCCTCTATTCTCAAAGCATTAATTTTTAACTGTTAAAAAAAATATGAAACTGACAATATTATAAATAAAAATTACTAATGATATATTATTGTTAATCAAAAAATAAAAATGATGAATTATATTAATTAGGAAAATACTAATTAAAAATATTAACTTAATTAATAAGATTATCATTAACATAAACCAAAGATTATGTATTATTTATTATGTGTTATTAATATATGCATCTGTTGTTTAAGGTGTGGCTCTTATACTTGGAGTTTTATAAACCAAGGAAGGAAGGGGGCTGCACAGCAGGGACTCGTCGACGAGTGTCCTGTGCTTGTTGACGACGAGAGTAAGGAAAACTTAGAGTTTCTAAGATACCAAGAGCATATTTAAAGGATCGTTGACGAGTGGCCAGACTAGTCGACAAGTGTCTTTCTTTGCCTCGTCGACGAATCCCTTGTTCTGGTCGACAAGTGTTTCTGGGCTGCGAGTAGATTTTTGAATTTGAACGTTGGGGTGGTTGGGTAATTAGAAGGAAACCTCTTAGGGGTTGTTATATATGTCATTCTGGGTGTGTATTGACAGGGTGTGTGATCATTTGTGAAGTGTATTGTGTAGTTGGATAATTCCTTAGTGAAATTCTTATGTCATTGCTTCGGTGGATGTAGGCTTTTCCGAACCATGTAAATCTTGTTGTTGTAGTTATCATTTCTTGTTTATTGGTTGTGATTGATTTCCTTATTGCGTTTTTATTCCATTGTGCATCCTATATCCGATCATTATTACAACAAATTAGTATCAGTGCGATTGTTGTCATGGCATTCGAATCATCTTCTACAAGATTTTACATTATCAAATTCAATGGAATCGAAAATTTTGGTTTGTGGCAGAGGAGAGTCAAGGATATACTTGTGCAACAAGAAATGGCTAAGGCTCTACTTGACATTCAACTGGAAGGAATGGATGAGGCCACATGGGGAGATTTGAAAGCAAAGGCCGCTTCTACAATACGCTTGTGTTTGGCCGACGAAGTTCTCTATCGTGTGATGGAGGAGAATTCTCCAACGGCTATATGACGAAAGTTAGAAAGCCAATACATGTCCAAATCACTCAATAATAAACTTTTTCTTAAGCAACAACATTATTGACTTAAGATGGTAAAAGGATCAAACTTAGATCAACATATCAATGCTTTGAATCAAATCATAAGTGATTTGATGAGAGTTGATGTTAAGTTTGATAAAGATGATAAGGCGTTGATGTTTCTAAACTCCTTGCCATCGACTCATACCTATGAAAATCTAGTTACCACCCTTATGTGGGGAAAAGAGACTCTTAACCTAGAAGAGGTAGCAAGTGTTTTACTGAATTTTCATCAAAAGCTGAAAATGTGTGATGAAAGAGAAGGACTTATGGTGAAATGTAACAATGAGCATGGCAAAGGAAAGTTCAAAAGTGGGTTAAGTCATAAATCTCGCACTCAATCCAAGAACAAAAAGGAAATTCGGTGTTATAAATACAGTAAAAAGGGGCATATGAAATCGGAGTGTCCGAATTGGAAGAAGGAAAATGATGAAAAGCATGAGGGGATTTTGAAATAATGTGGTTAAAAAATAAGGTTCATTTTGTAGTGATGGTGATGTTCTTTCAGTTTCATCGGAGTCGGATAATCTTACGGACTCTTGGATACTTGACTTGACTTGTTCTTACCATATGACTCCAAACAAGGAGTGGTTCAACACTTATATGTTAGTGAATTTAGGTTAAGTTCTTATAGGTAATGATGTTTCTTGTAAGATCATTGGAAGAGGAAGTGTTAAGATAAAAATTTTTGATGGTGCTGTGAGAATCTTAAGTAATGTAAGACATATACTGGAGTTGAGGAGGAGTTTGATATCACTTAGCACTTTGGATTTTAATGGTTTCAATTACAAGTCTGAAGGTGGCATTATGAAAGTTTGGAAAGGAAATCTGTCGATGATGAAAGGGCGTTTCGCCTAGATGGGAATATCTACACATTGCATGGAACTATTGTTGTAGGTGGAGTTGTAGTCGTAGATGCTGAATCTGATGAGACCGTCTTGTGGCATATGTGTCTTGGGCATATGGGGGAACATGGTAGTAAGGAGTTGCACAAGAGGAAACTTTTGAAAGGTTTGAAATCACGTTGGCTTGTTTTTTGAAAAATTTGTGTACTTGGAAAACAAAAAAAGGTAAAATTCAAGTCAATTGTTCACAAGACAAAAGGTATTCTTGATTATATGCATTCCAATGTTTGGGGCCCGATTAGAGTTCCATCAAAGAGTGGACATGTGTATTATGTGAGTTTTAGTGATGATTACTCATGGAAAGTGTGGGCATACTTCATGCGGCACAAGTCTGATACGTTTGTTAGGTTCAAGATTTGGAAGGCTAAAGTGGGAAACCAAACAAGGAGGAGAATCAAATACTTGAGGTCAGACAATGGGACCGAGTATGTTGATTCCTAGTTTATGGAGTTTTGTGCCCTGCAAGGCATTAAGAGACACTTTACCATTTTCCAGGCACCTCAAAAAAATGGTGTGGCTTAAAGGATGAACCGAACTTTGGCTGAAAGAGCTTGGTGTCTTAGGCTTAATACAGGGCTACCGAAGAACTTCTGGTCCGAGGTAGTTAGTATGACTTGTTTTTTGATAAACCAATCACTAAGGGCATCACTAGCGGGTAAAGTGGCAGAAGAGGTATGGACGAGAAATGTAGTAGACTACTTGAAAGTATTCGGGTCTCCAGCCTATGTTCACATGTCTAGTGAGGAGAGGTCTGACCTTGACCCAAAGTCTCGTTATGGCATCTTTTTGGGATATCCAATGGGTGTGAAGGGGTACAAGTTGTGGGTTCCAGTGGAAAATAAGGTGGTGATTAGTAGGGATATAGTCTTTGATGAGAAGACTATGGTGAAGCATACTCAAGATTGTGATGAACAAAAATAGGATCTAGAAAGCTAGGGTAGGGAGGAACATGTTGTGCAGGTGGAGTTGGAAGCTTAGGGCAACAACAATGCTCATGGTTCTATGGTTGCAGGGAGCTCTAGCTTGGGAAACCAGTAAGTCAACAACCTTCCTATACGGAGATCCAAACGTACTGATCAGAACTCCACCAAGGTATGGATTTGAAGATTTAATGTCTTATGCTTTTCTTACTAGTTGCAACGATCCAACTACATTTCAAGAGGCAGTACACAGGTAGGTGGATGGGTGCAATGATTGAAGAGATGGAATCACTACATAAAAATCGAACTTGGGATTTGGTGGAACTTCTAGATGGGAAGAGATCGACAAGTTGCAAATGGGTATATAGGAAGAAAAAGGCAATTTCAGAAAAGGAATGAGAGAAATTCAAGGCACGGTTGGTGGCAAAAGGATACTCACAAAAGAAGGGAATAGATTATAATGAGATATTTTTACCTATGGTCTGACATACTTCTATCAGGATTGTGTTGGGGTTCATAGCACATTATGATCTTCATTTGGAGCAAATGGATGTGAAGACGACGTTTCTTGACGGTGACTTGGAGGAACAGATCTATATGGTACAGTTGAAGGGATTCAGTGAACTAGGGAAAGAAAACTTAGTTTGCAAGTTGAAGAAATCTCTTTATGGGGCTGAAACAGTCTCCAAGGCAATGGTATAAAAGATTTGATTCTTATATGATCAAGATTGGGTACAAAAGGTGTGAGTATGACTTTTGCGTATATGTGAACAAACTTGATGATGGTTCTCTTATTTTCTTGTTATTGTACGTTGATGACATGTTGATAGCTGCAAAATATTTAACTAAGGTAAATCAGTTAAAGGAACTGTTGCATAAGGAGTTTGACATGAAGGATCTTGGTTCAGCCAAGAAAATACTTGGGATGGATCGAGAGATTCACTAGGACAGAATTGCAGGGAGGTTATGGCTATCTTAGGGCGGTTATGTACAAAAGGTGTTGGAGAGGTTTAGCCTAGCTGATGCAAAATCGGTGTGCGCACCTATAGCAAATCATTTTAAGTTGTCTACTGTAGATTGCCTAAGTATGGATGAGGATATCCAAGACATGTCAAAGGTCCCCTATGCTAGCACTGTGGGGAGTTTAATGTATGTCGTGGTGTGTACGAGGCTAGATTTAGCACATGTTGTGAGCATGGTAAGTAAGTTTCTCTCTAATCTAGGAAGACAACATTGGGAAGCCATCATCTGGATATTCAGATACTTACGAGGTACATCGAGATATGACATCATGTTCGACTAGCAATAGGGTTGTCCTTCAGTTATGGGGTATGTTGATGCTAACTATGCAAGAGATATGGATGACAGAAGGTCAACAACGGGTCATGTTTTTACCCTTGTAAAAGGACCTATATGTTGAAGATCCATGGTTCAATCTCTAGTAGCGTTGTCCACGACTGAGGCGGAATATATGGCAGTTGCCGAAGCTACAAAGGAAGCCTTATGGCTTACCTGTTTGGAAAAAAAGCTGGGATTACAGTAAGAAGGAGTGGTGCTGCATTGTGATAGTCAAAGTGCCATTTACTTGGTGAAGAATCAGGTGTACCATGCAAGAACTAAACATATTAATGTGAGGTTCCATAGGGTTCAAGAGTTAATTACTTCAGGTGAACTCGTATTGGAGAAGGTTCACACTTCTGAAAATGCAGCAGATATGTTGACGAAATCAGTTACTTATGAAAAGTTCAAGCACTGCTTGGACATACTTCATGTCTCAAATTGATAGAAGGGAGACAAGCCTTATCGAGCATTTTCAAGGTGATGCAGTTAAACATGTTTTTTTGGATTCTACTAATGGGGCGTACAATCGCCAAGGTGGAGATTGACGTTTAAGGTGTGGCTTTTATACTTGGATTTTTATAAACAAAGGAAGGAAGGAGGCTGCACAGCAGGTTCTTGTCAACAGGTGTCCTGTGCTCGTCGATGAGTAGATTCCGAAAGTAAAGAAAACTTGGAGTTTCTGAGATACTGAGAGCAGATTTAAAGGATCATCAACAAGTGGCCAGATTAGTCGACGAGTGTCCTTCTTTGTCTCGTCGATGAATCCCCTATTCTCATCGACGAGTGTTTCTGTGTTGTGAGCAAATTTTTAAATTTTGAATTTGAACATTGGGGTGGTTGGTTAATTGGAGGGAAACCTCCAAGGGATTGTTATATATCTTATTCTAGGCGCGTATTGATAGGGTGTGTGATCATTTGTGAAGTTTATTGTGTACTTTGATATTTCATTAGTGAAATTCTTGTGCCATTGCTTTCGTGCATGTAGGCTTTGCCAAACCACATAAATCTTGTTGTTGTGCTTGTTATTTCTCATTTACTGGTTGTGATTGATTTTCTTGTTGCATTTTTATTCCACTGTGCATCCTATATCCGATCATTATTACAACAATATCATACTAAGAACTTACAATAATATTGATAATATAGATATATATTGTGCTTAAAATAAAAGTTGTTATCCAAACACCATTTATTCATCAATATGTATAATCAACACTTATTTTTGAATGTAATCAAACACCAGTTATGACTTTTAACACTTTTTCAATTTGGTACTTATTAAATTCAACACTTCTTTTGAAAATACTTCTATATAAATTGTTTCAAACTATCTTAATATCAAGCATCCTTAATTAAAAGAGGTTACAATAACTATGTACCTTTATTCTCCCCCTTTATATAGGGGTTATAAGCCTTTATTAACCCTTCTTTAATGTTTTAAATTACTCCTCAAGGTGCCATTGATCTTGCAGATATTTTGTGCCTTATCAATTTATTTTATGTCTCATAAATTGTCCCCCACTCCTGATCCTAAGAAGTATTTTCTATATTTATAAGTAATTTGTAACAAAAAAATATCCATTTTATTCAAGAATCTTATTATTTAAAAACCTAAAATCTCAAATAATTTCATTTGATTTGTATAAATATCACCTAAGTTCAAACTAAAAAATATGGTATATTTTTTTTTAATAATTTCCAATCCCTTATTCTTGTTATTTTCTTTTAGAATTTTCTTGATTAGTATGCAATTTCTAATCCAATGAATGTTGAATTGTAAAGTCATTTCTAACATTCAAAGTCCAACATAGGGGATGTACTATTCATATGGTGGTTGTGTTATTTATATGGTGGCTGCACTATTCATTTGGTGACTGCACAAGTCTACAAAGGTGGTTGTCTAAGTCTACAAAGGTGTGCTGCAGAAAGGAGAATTCAACAAAGGTGGGTAGTGCTCTATACTATAAATAGAGATGCCTACTAGGAGTTCCAATTCATCCCAAGCATCTCCAACTCCAGCTTAAAAGATAGAGAAATCAAGTACTCTCCTAAAAAAGTGTCCTTATTGTAGCCTGTTGTTTCTAGTGAGATTTGTGTACTCCTAATTCAAGAGAGAGGTATCATTGTTCTCCTTTTGTAATTAGAGAGAAGTTGTATTATTATTTTTCACAGTGGATTCCTTCTAGTCTTGCCCGTGGTTTTTCCCTCAATTTGTTTGAGGATTTTCCACGTAAATCTTGGTGTCAATTTCTATTTCCTTATTTCTTATTTTAGTTGTGTGATATTGTTCCTACCCATTCAATTTCCTAATAATGAATGACCTTTATATGCAAGTCAAGACTTTTCCCACAAACAATACATGATGTTAAGCTTCTCTGCTTGGGGAGTGCTCCAACTTCCAATGGAATTAGAAGTCAATGCTTTGAATTACTTTAAGACTCCTATTCCAACTGAGCCAACTAGGCCATTGCTGCCTAGCTTGCTAATGTCCTTGTCGTGACGTCTCGGTGCGCGTGTGCCCCGAGTGGCAAAATAAAAATCAATTTTAAATTTTCAGGAAAAACAAAGAATATCGAAGTCGCCACTAACCTTTAGTGTGGTTAGAACACATGATTACTACTCCGTTAGGGGTAGAATAGGTCTATGTTACCAGAAATGGGGTCGAGAGTTCAGTTACGCCAGGGGAAGGTACGAGCACCCCCTACGCGCTCGTTCTTACGAATGGTACCTAATTAATTTGGAATTATCCCTAAGTTAATCTAAAAAGTCTTTAAAATTACTCCTTTAGTGAATTTACTAATACACATGCAAAATAAACAAATAAATAAATAAATAATACAAAAATATATGTAATATATAAATATTTACATATTCCCTCAGAGCTAAAGGTACGTGAAGCTCGAAGGCTCATATCCCCCCCCCCTCCCGGCATTAAAATCATAGGGATAAAAATCAAGAAAATATCTAAAAAAAAATACACTCCCAAATTTTGAAATTGTATATAAAATTTTTATATGAAAATACTAGTATGGGAGGTTTTAATATATATTAATAAGATAATAAGTTAAGATATTAAATTATCATAATGCATATAATAATAATAATAATAATAATAATAATAATAATAATAATAATAAGCATATCTGTTAAAATATTACAAATGTAAAAAAAAAAGTAATAAAATACCATATATATATATATATATATATATATTAAAATACTCAAGATATTATACAAAGTAATACCATCTATCAAAAATGTCTGAATAAGTGAAACTAAATAATAATTATACCATAATATGCCATACAATATCATACTAAATATAGTAGCAAAACGTATACCAAAACCCTAAACTTGCCATAATGATTGATACCTTTATTTGTAAACATGATAAAATATTAGAATGCTAATACTAACTATTCTAAAATATTAATATGAGTATACATAACACATATAATAAAGAAAACCCTAAATAATTAAAACTGGACATACATTAATGATGAAAACCCTAAATAGCCCTAAACATATGGATATCAAAGATGCCCTTAAGTAAATAATTACGATACCTATTCTACCTAGGTATTAAACATGCAATGATAATATTAATAATTCAACGAATAAAACAAAATTAAACTTTAAATATTTAAATAAATTCCAACTATAAAAATTCCACAATAAAGACAATTAACTTATCTAGATAATGCAACCAAAACTTACAATAAATACTAAATATTAAACTAACTATAAAAATCATAACAACCTACATACCTGCATATACAAGAAAAAAAAAACATTAGATATTAGAACGAATAAAAACCAGCAAAGAAACAGAAAAAGAAAAAGAAAAGAAACAAAAAAAATGGCACGTGAATGTGTGTGCGTGTGTGTGTGTGTGTGGGAGCAGGGAACTCACGACAGGTGCTGGTGAAGAAGAAGGCGGCGGGGTGGGCATGGATGGTCTTGTGGCCGGATGTGCAGAGTGGTCTGTGGCTTGTGCTGAGTGATGGGTTTGGAGAAAGATGGTCGTGAAGTGGTGAATCGCCGGAGTTGATGGCTGGAGGCTGCTGCTGCTGCAATCGTCGGAGCTGCGAAGAGGACGGTGGCCTCCGAAGGAAAGATGGAGGCTTTGGGCGGTGTCTGCTGCTATGGAGCCGTGGCTGTGAACTGGTGTGGTCTTGAACGTTGCTGGAAGAGGATGAAGATGACCGGAGATGGTGGTGATGTCGGAGCTATATGGAGGTTGTCGATGAACGTTGGTTGAAGAGGTGGAACGCCGGAGCTTCTAGGTTTGGTCGGGATGATGGCTGGGTGGTATGTCGGTGTTGCAGAGGGAGGCCTCGGGTGTGGTGGTAGTGGTGGACGTGAAGATGGCTGGGCTGACGGCGGAGCTGGGGGGGATGTACAGAGCCAAAGCAAAAAAGCAAAGAGAAAAAAACAAACCTTCTTCTTCTTCTCTTCCTCTTATTCTTCTTCTTCTTCCCGAGCCCTGACTGACAGCCTCCATCGTTTTGTTTTGCCCTATTACTTGTTGAGGTGGCTCGGATCATCGTATCTGCTACGGCTCATATTCTTACATTCGAAGTAAGCCATCATTGTGTCCCATGACTGGATCTTCGTATCCCTACGGCTCAGATTCTTACATTCGAAGCAAGCCATCATTGTGTCTTATGGCTGGATCATCGTATCCTTACGGCAAAGAAACAAAGAAACAAAAGAAACAAAAAAAAAATGGCACTTGAATGTGTGTGCGTGCGTGTGTGTGTGTTTTTGTGTTTACTGTATGTGTGTGTGTGTGTGTGTATGAGACTAGGGAGGCTTACCGGAGGAGTGGGTGGCCATGGAGTTCCGGTGGTTGGTGTTGCCGGTGGCCTGGAGGAGCAGTGGTGCTCAGGTCTCTGGTTCTTGGAAACAGATGGTGGTTCGTGCTCGGAGTTGGGTTACTAGGACGGCGGTTGCTGCTGGTCTACAAGGGAGAGGAACCTCTCAGCTGGTGTCTATTGAAGCTGCGGGTCTGCGTTGGTTTGCTGGGGAATTCTGGTGTTGCTGTAGTTGTAGGAGACCGGAGTGGTGGCTGGGACAGTTTGAGAGAGAGAAGGAAGAGCAGAGAAAGGGATGGCACACGAAGAGAGGGAGTGATGGTAGGGCTAGGAGGCTTACCGGAGGAGTGTGGCTGGGGTCTTCAAGAGAGACTGAGAGAGAGCCGGCCTCATACAAGCCTTCTTCTTCTTCTCTTCCTTATTCTTGGTGAAACCTAAATCCTAAGCCAGGCTGTCATGACGTGAAGAGCAGGCTCGGCGAGTGGGCGGTGGTGACTGGCAACGAAAGATGGTGGTTGAATCTGCAGTGTGGAGTTAAGATTCAGCGAGACTGGGCTGGTCCCACTTGACACCGGCTAGGATTGATGGGCTGTGGCCGTTTGGTAAGGCTTTGAGGAGAGCTGCGGGCGATTGCAGGAGGAATCCCTCGGGTGAAGAGGCAGAGGGGTTGTGTTGGAGGATAGAGATAGAGGATGGGCTCGGTGAAGTTTGGGTATCGTGGGGTTGCTGGGTGTTTCTGTGAAGGTTGGGTTGGAGGCAAGATGGCCGGAGATGGCGACGGCGTTAGGGAGAGATGAGAGTTTGCGGGAGAGAAGAGAACCAAGATGGGGTTTTTTTGTTTTTTCTGCCTCCACCCCTCTGGCTTGTGCGCTACCCCCTTTTATAAAAAAATTTGGAACCCTAGACTCTTCTTTTTTATTTTATTTTTCTTTTTCTTTTCTTTTTCTGTTTTTACTCTTATGGTAATAATGAAAAAAGTAATAATAATAATAATAATAATAATAATAATAAATAATCATAAATAATTATAGTAAAAATAAAAATAATAAAGATACTATCAGTAAAATAATAATAATAATACTAATAATAATAATGATACTAATAGTAATAGTAAAAAATACTAAAAATAATGACAATAATAAAATAATAATAATAATAGCAAACTAATAGAAATAAAAATAAAGTAATAATAATAATGTAAATAATAATAATAATAATAATAATAATAATAATAATAATAATAATAATAAAAGTGATAAAAATAAAAATAATAATAATAATAAATATATCCAAAATAATAATAGTAAAGTAATACTAATAATACTACTGGTAACAAATAAAAATGATTATAAGAAAGTAATAATAATAATAATAATAATAATAAAATAAGGTAATAATAATAATAATAAAAATAATAAGAGGGGACCCCTTGTTTTATTTGGTTAGGGCAAAAATAGGGTGTCTACAGCTGCCCCTCTTTGTAGGCTTAGTTGCTTCAATGTAACAATGGGAACTCTCCTATGTTTTTTGTAGCAACAAGCCTACAAAGATAAAAGACACATATTTTAGCCAAGCCATTCAACTCCCTATGGTTTTTCAGGTTAATCAAGAGTTATTTATTTTTGCCAACCAGGGACGATTTGTACTGAATGTTAGAATCCATGTTGAGGTACACAGGGATGGCTTGCTGCGAATGTAAGAATCCGAGCCGTAGGGATACGATGATCCAGCCATGGGACACAATGATGGCTTGCTGCGAATGTAAGAATCCGAGCCGTAGGGATACGATGATCCAGCCATGGAACACAGTGATGGCTTGCTTCGAATGTAAGAATCCGAGCCATAGGGATACGATGATCCAGCCATGGGACACAATGATGGCTTGCTTCAAATGTAAGAATCTGAGCCGTAGAGATACGATGATCCAGCCATAGGACACAATGATGGCTTGCTTCGAATGTACGAATCCGAGCCGTAGGGATACGATGATCCAGCCATGGGACACAATGATGGCTTGCTTTGAATGTAAGAATCTGAGCCGTAGGGATATGATGATCCAGCCATGGGACATAATGATGGCTTGCTGCGAATATAAGAATCCGAACCGTAGGGATACGATGATCCAGTCATGGGACACAATGATGGCTTGCTTCGAATGTAAGAATCTGAGTCGTAAGGATACGATGATCCAGCCATGGGACACAATAATGGCTTGCTTCGAATGTACGAATGCGAGCCGTAGGGATACAATGATTCAGCCATGGGACACAATGATGGCTTGCTTCGAATGTAAGAATTCGAGCCGTAGGGATACGATGATTAAGCCATGGGACACAATGATGGCTTGCTTCGAATGTAAGAATCCGAGCCGTAGGGATACGATGATCTAGTCATGGGACACAATGATGGCTTGCTTTAAATGTAAGAATCTGAGTCGTAGGGATACGATGATCCAGCCATGGGACACAATGATGGCTTGCTGCGAATGTAAGAATCCGAGCAGTAGGGATATGATGATCCAGCCATCTCAACCAGTTATAAGGTGTGCAAGCAAAGTTTGGAAAATGGTACTCTATTTGGAAAATGCACTTGGGGTAAGGTTCTGATGTCAATGAATGAATCCCTTGTCTTTGGGATTGTTGCCCCAATTTCAAAATAAATCAATGTGTGTCTGGGGTCAACTGCCCCAGTTTCCAAGTGAATCAACATGCGCTTGGGGTCAACTACCCCAGCTCAGATATTAGCACAACAGGAATTGCTCAGTCAAATGATCATTTGAAAGCTTATTCAACAAGACAAGTATGAAGGGTGCTCTATTGCTGCTTGTGATGCTAGAATGCAATGATAAGCTGCTATATGTATGCATGTTACTTATGATGCTAGAATGTAGTGATATATTGCTATTGATATGCATGCTGCTAACTTGTGATTTTTTTTATTTTATTTTTATTCCTTTTTATTTTTTTGTTTAATGCATAATGATGCATGAAATGTTTGAAATGTATGGTAATGTGTGAAATTTAAGGTAACACATGAAATACATGACAATGCATGATATGTAAGGTAATGCATGAGATGCGTGACAATGAATGAATTGTAGGTGATGCATGAAATGCATGTCAATGCATGCATGAAATGTATGGGAATGCATGAAATGCACGGCAATGCATGAGATGTATGGTAATGCATGGAACACATGACAATGCATGAAATTTAGGTGATGCATGAAATATATGGCAATGCATGAGATGTATGCATGGAATGCATGGCAATATATGAAATTTAGGTAATGCATGAAATGTATGACAATGCGTGAAATTTGGGGTAATGTATGACAATGCATGAATCTTTTCTCCCAACACGCTTATGATTAATGACCTCATCTTTGGTTTCTACTTGAAACTCGCCACATTTGAATGGATCTGTAACTGATCTTGACTTAATCTTCTTGATTCATCCGGTTATGGAAGTGATTGATTCGGCTCAAATGAAAATCATAAAATCTGCCCCAGTTGAATGGACCTACAGCTGATCTTGACCCTGATTTCATATTCCAACCTAATAAGAAGGCGCTTGAATGCGACTATTGAAACTCAACTCAAAATTTGCCCCAGTTAAATTCATCTACCATCAATCTTGACTCTATTGTTGGATTCTTTTTTTGAATAAGCAGATCTTTGAAACCTGACATGACATTTGCCCCAGTTAGGCTGCTCTTTCTTCACAGGTATCTTTTTGTAGAAAACTACTGGGGATTTTGAAACTCTTTGACTATCCATCCTCTTTTAATGCTCTAAAGAGTAAGAAAGGGTTTTTTTATTTATTATTTTTTTTTTTTGGAACGAAAAATGATTATGCAGCTATAACATCAACTTGCTAAATCAAAAGGCCAACCACACCAAACAGATTGTTTTACCATGTTTCAATGCTATCATAGGGGAAAATTCATACCAGTATTCAAAAGTCATATAACGTTTATTTCCTAGCCTAGACGACTGTCTTTCTCTTCGACTGCCCCGGCTCCATCAACCCATGCTTTGATCTCAAGATGGTCTTTAGGACTTTGGACGAAATGTAGGCTTAGGGATGTAGGCTTTCAGAATAAAAGGGAAACTAATGCTCAAAAATACCACCACAAATAATGTTTTATGCCCTCAATTCAAGTTGAGGCACTTTGCAAGATGTTGACCGAACTTGTTATTTAAACAAGCTGCCTACGTACCTTTTCAAGATTAGGTCATTACGTAGTTCAGACTCGAGAGTGAGTCTAACAAATCATTTGAGACAACAAAGTATACCAATCTGGTCAGGACTTTCATTTGGACGGTAATGTACGCTAAGGGTACAGGTTAAAGAAGAAAAGAGTTACATAAGGCTCAAAATCATTAATTTCATCAAGGGTAATTTAGTCAAAGATCACATATGTAGTAAGTCACTTATTTTCTTTCTTCTTCCTTTTCTTCTGTTTTCTCTCTTTCCTTTTGTTTCTTTCATTTTTATCTTCTTTTTCTTCTTTTTCCACAACCTTCACTTTTCCTTTTATGAAGGAATCTTGACTTCATTTTCATTTGAACTTCAATTGGGACCAATCTTTTAAAAACTGCCCCAGTATGGGGTGTGATCCTTCAACAGGTTAATTAAGGAATGAATTTTTCAAGCTCAAAAGGGTTGTCAAGGGATTTCTTCTTTGACTCTCTTTTAGGTAGCAGAAAAATGGTCTGCCATCCTTTTGGTAATGATTATTGTCTCAAATGATTCGCCAAACGCTAAGGGACCCAAACCCAGGTTAGCTTTCTGGTGATCTGACTTTTAAAAAAAATCTGGTTTAACATTCAGGCTCAATTTGGTTAACAAATGGTAAATCATTGTTTAGGTTCTTTTAGGGATAACTGGTCGGACAAAGAGAGTCATCCTTCATTTAATCAAAGCATGAGTGATGAATTGACAGGAGATTATCAGAACAACGTAGCCGCTTCATTGAATTCCTTGGAAAGTAAGATACTTCTTCATAACATTTGAATTTGACGATTGTTTCATCATTCTCTACTTTTGCCTCTCGGGTTAAATTTTTTAAAATTAACAACTCTTTTTGGTTTGTGAATACTGGCAACATTACTTTCCCTATTCTGGCATGAAACATAAGCAAACAAAATTTGGCAACTGGACTCATGATGCAAGTGAGATAACGAAATGCAATTCATTTTATTGAATATAGAAAATCTTCCGAGACACAGGGGTCCACAGATTACAAAAGGCAAATAACAATGGGGAAAACAAAAGAACATCAAATGAAAAGGATTAGATAGTCAAAATCTTGCTACTCCAGCACTTTAGCCTCTATGGATAACAACTAAAACCATTGATTTGGGAACCTCCCTAATATGTCAACCACTTCCTTCCTCGTGTTTGGGCAAAGGATTCTCCTGGACTCCCGATTGTTTGTCATCAAACGCTAACCATCCCGCATCTCTTAATGATTGCACCTTATGCTTGAAGGCCCAACATCGGTCAATAGTATGGCCAGGAGAGTTAGCATGGTACTCACAACGAACCCCAGGATCATACCACTGTGGAGGAGGGTTAGCAACGGGCGTCCCAAGGATTGCAGATACCATCCCCTTTTCCCGCAGCTGAGAAAATAATTCGGCATATGTCATGGGAATAGGGTCCACCTTTTAGAAGTTTCTGGTCACATTCCCGTCTTGTGCTTGTTGATTCGGCGAGATCGGCATAAGCCTAGGATTCATGAATTGGGGCCTCATGCCCGTATGCATTGTTTGATTTACTATGGTCTCAAAACCAAAGTTTCTCTTGAACCATTGGTTCCCACCTATTGGGTACTGATTCTTCTAGTTAAATTGCCCCTGTATCATTTGTGCTTCTTCCTCCTTCTTCCTATTAATCCACCTTTTGCCCAGACTAGTTTCTACGCCACTATCCTTGACTAGGCCCGCCTTGATATCACCTTCAATTCTTCCTCCTACAACCACAATATCCATAAAATTGTGGGGAGTTGCTCCTCTAAGATGCGTGCGGTAGGGGTCTTTTAATGTGCTTACAAACAAAGAGATGGCTTCTCAGTCACTCACCAGTGGGTCCACCTGGATCGACATATCTCTCCACCTATAAGCATATTCTCTGAATGTTTCGGTGGATTTTTTCTCCATTTCTTGTAGAGTCATTCGATTAGGCACCATTTCTGTCACATGGCAGTAATGAGTAACAAGGGCATTGGCCAAGTCCTTCCAAGTGCGGATCCGAGCCTTATCTTGTTGAATGCACCAATGGATAGCAGACCGAGTCAAACTGCTTTGAAAACAATGCATCATTAGTTTTTCATTATCTGAGTAAGCGGTCATTGCTTGGCAGTACATCACTAAATGCGTTCGAGGGCATCGGGTCCCGTCGAACTTTTCAAAGTCTAGCATTTTGAACTTTGGCAATAGGGTGACTTTTGGCACCAAGCAAAGGTCATTTGGATTAATGGAATCGAAAGTATTAGATCCTTTCATTGCTTTCAAGCGCACTTCCAATATGTCGCAGCGACGCTCAGCCTCAGATTTGCTTATCCCCATATTAGAAGGTACTAACGGAGGAGTTCCTGCCACTGAGAACCCCTGTGCTGGCACAGCAGCGATAAAAGGAGGCATATTTGGTAGTCGACCCCCCATAACACCAGGTGGTGGAACTGATGTTTGTCCATGATCTAGGGTGAACCCTGGGGGATGAGTGGGGTCCACATCTACTTCGGGATCAACCTGCACCACCTTTCCTTTGTTCATCAGTAACTCTAGGACCTTGCTTATCTTATCACTTACTTCTTCTTGTCCTTGTTCCAGACCCAGGACCATATTTTCCAACTGTTCACTCATTTCTCTTGCTTTTCGCCTAGTGTTGTACTGATGCGTGGTGGTCTCAATTATTGCTTAATGTTACTCAAACGACCTCTTTGATTAGGAACTGAAAACCAAAAATTTCCTTTTTAGAATCATGAATGCACAATTATGTACTGTATGAGTGAATGTGTTTTGATGCATGATCAAGGTATGCAATAGATGTTTATGCATGGATGCAACTAATGCACTTATGCATACAAACAAAGATATGAGCGTGCATGCAGCCTATCGTGCATGACTATGTATGAAATAAAGTGCATAAATACGATGTAACCTAAATGACTACTTAACCAGAATTCTAGAAAAATTCCACTAATGAAAGATTTCAAGGTTAACACGACCATTGATGGGTCACGATTTTAGTTCAAATCTTCCCTTAACTATTCCTTTCCTAATTGATGGTCCATGTACCTCAGATTCTATGAAGGGTTAGATTATGTTCTGAGATTGGGGTTGACCCAGGCTAGTCAACTCGTTGGATTCATTCAATGTGGACTTGTGGACTTTAGTGCGCACTTGGGCCTTAAGTATTTTAAAATATGGGTTTCGAGCTATTTCATGATGGGATAAGGCCCTAGTTGAAAAAGAATTGGGTTTGGATTACTTGAAAAATGTTGGCCCAAATTTTTAGGCAATGGGATCGAAGCCCTCTTTTGAAATATGGGTTTGACCCCTTTTGAAAATCAGGCCTGGGCCGAGTTTTTTCTTAGGAAGAGATCGGGCTTACGCTTGTCATTTAAAAAAAAAATTAGCTCGAGTCATTTGAAAAGGGTTGGACCAACCTGTATTTTAACATACTTGAGCCAAGTGCTTCATTTTTTGAAAGGATGGGTCATGGTCCCATTATTGGGCTTTTTCTGAATACTGGCTAAGTAGTATGTATGTCTAAAATGGATGCCAAATGCATGATATAATATAAAGTATCTCACAACATATATACAACATGCTATACGTGGAGAAGGATGTGACTCCTGTCCCAACCAAGGGTAAGTACATATATACAGGGTTCTTCATGGCTCTATCCTAGTTAAGGAAAACTATATACAAGTATGTGTGGGTAGGCTCTATTCCTTACAGACAACGGGTTCCCAACCTGAACCCTATCCTCACCCAATGGGCTTGGATAAAGTTCAAACTGAGTGGAGTGGTTCGTACGCCCCCAAGGACCTTGTCCCATGAGGGCTAACGGTACTATGCTCCTTTCTAATCCTAAAGGGTGAAGCTTGGGTAGAGGGCTAGTGAAAGTGTGTGAATTATAAGTTCAGCCTAATCCCTCTACCCCACATGCATGCACATGCTATTAATCACATGCTTATTCAATAATCATAGCAATAGAGTATTTACAGGCAATCACATGCTTGAACCATCATGGAAACAAATATTCACATTACACTAGGGATATTCACATGTATGGGGAATAAATGTTCACAATCTACCTATATGGAAACTAACTATGCACATTAATTAAGAGCATATACCTATATGGAAACTAAATATTCACATAATTACGGATATATTCCTATATGGAAATTAAATATTCACATAATTATAGATATATTACTATATGGAAACAAAATATTCACATAATTACGGTTATATTACGATATAGAAATTAAATATTCACATAATTACAGATATATTCCTATATGAAAACTAAATATTCACATAATTACAAATATATTACTATATGGAAATTAAATATTCACATAATTACAGATATATTCCTATATGGAAACAAAATATTCACATTTTTACAATATATCTATAACAATGGAAATATATATATATTTACTAAATCAAACATATTAAAATTTTAACAAATTACTTTATTCAAATATATGAGTATTTTATTTACAAAACTGGAGTAATTAAAAGACTTAATATATTTAAATTGGGATAATTCCTAATTAATCATTGGCTCGACTCTCAAATGTCCCCAGCGGAGTCGCCAGGCTGTTGCGACGTCCCAGAAGCGCGTGTGCCCCGAGCGGCGAAATTAAAAATCATATTTTAATTTTTAAGGAAAAATAAGAATATCGGGGTCACCACTAACCTTTAGTGTGATTAGAACACATGATTACTACCCCGTTAGGGGTAGAATGGGTCTACGTTACCAGAGTTGGGGTCGGGAGTTCAGTTACGCGAGGGGAAGGTACGAGCACCCCCTACGCACCCGTTCTTACGAACGGTACCTAATTAATTTAGAATTATCCCTAAGTTAATCTAATAAGTCTTTAAAATTACTCCTCTAGTGAATTGACCAATACACATGCAAAAATGAAAAAATAAATAAATAAATAATACAAAATATATGTAATATATAAATATATATACATATTCCCTCAGAATTGAAGGTACATGAAGCCCGAAGGCTCATAACCCCGCATTAAAATCATAAGGATAAAAATTAAGAAAATATTTAAGAAAATACACTCCCAAAATTTGAAATTGTATTAAATTTTTTATAGGAAAATACTAGTATGGGAGTTTTTTGGAATTCGAAAGGTATCAAATATAAACATATAATGTGAACAACGATATCAAAAATACCATGATACATAAAATAAAATAAAAATACATAATAATAATAATAATAATAATAATAATAATAATAATAATAATAATAATAATAATAATAATAATAATAATAACAACAACTATATGCCATATGTACTATATAATAATAAATCACTATAATACCTAATAACTTACCCTAATAATAAACCAACCTAATAGATAGTAATAATACACGCATCACAATAATGATAATAATGTACCACATACCATAATAATACCAAACTTAGAGTAATGATAATAATAATAATAATAATAATAATAAATAATAATAATACTATAGCATATGTTATAATAATGATAACAATAATAATACACTACCATATAATAAGACATTAACATCCTATAAATGTAATGATGACAACTTGGAAATTAATATTCAAAACCCTAAAGTTAGCACTCAGTACATACACATATGGAAACAATTAATCCCTAAAAATAATAATAATAATAATATGGAAACAATTTGAACCCTAAAATAAATATACAATATATGTAATCATAATTATGGAAATAATTGAAGCCTTACCATTAATATACAATAACAATGTGGAAACAAATTAAACCCTATAATACACATGTAATATATACAATAATGGAAACTATTACACAAGTAATATTACGGGAAGCAATTTAAACCCTAAAGTTAACAAATAAAACACGCGACAATAATTATGGAAATAATTTAAAACCTTACCATTAATATATCATGACAATATGAGAGACCAATCGAACCCTACATAAAACATATAATGAATAAAACCCTAAATATACCATTAAAACCCTAAATACAAAATGTAATAATTTAAACCCTAAATACACAATACATAAATAACATACCACAGGATAATATACAACAATAACAACTAAGAACCTAAACATGAAGATCAAGTATCAAAACCCAAACCAACAAAATATCAAATATCAAATATCTAATATGTACAAATAATATAATATTAATACTAACACAATTCATATAATAGTAATACTAATAAATTAATAATAATATAACTAATAATAATCTACGAACAAATAATAATAATATTAATAATAGTAATATAGGACAATATAATAATGTTACGAAATAATAATTTACAAACGATGTAATAATATTACTAATAATAATGTATCAATAATAACATCAATACTATTAATAATATACGAAAAAAATAATGATATAATCAATATAAACATATATAACACTATCAATAAAATAAATATGTATATGTGTGAGTGTTGTGTGTGCTGAGTTCACTATGTGTGTGTGTATTTTTTGTGAGATGCTGGCTCGAGGGCAGGGGATTTACAGAGGGGTGACTGGAGTGGTCGTGGACTCGGGTATGAACTCTGGCGACGGTGACGAGAAGTGGAGATCGCAGGTGGCTGCGAACGGTGGCTTCAGAGGGTGTTCGGGTGGCTACGGCTACGGGCGGTGATGGCGATCTGGTGTGACGAAGCCAGAAGAGCCGTGGACATGTGACTCGCTGGGCTGCGATTGTGTGTCGCGGAATGGCAGCTGTGTTGCAAGGTGAGGGGGCTGTGTGAGAACGAGGGTGTGCGATGGTGACGGTGACGCTATGCTGGGCTCCAGGATGGGACTGCGTGTATGGGCTCCTCATCGATGGGTGAGGTTGGTGCTGGCTGTCGTCTGCCGGTGAGGGTGAACAGAGAGGTCTGCTGTCTTGGATGGGTGGAGTGTTTGGGTGAGAGGGTGGACAAGATGTGTGGCTAACGCTGTCGAAGCAAGGATGAAGACAGATAGGTGGCTGGGGAAGAGATATGTGTGTGAGGAAGAGGGAGGCAGAGGGCTGCTGCCGGAGGGGTCAACAGGTATGGGGGCTCTCGGCTATGGTGGGCATTGTTGCAGGGGAAGATGGAGCGTGAAGGAGAAGGGGGCTGTGTAGGATGGAGAGAGAGGGCCAGAATGAGATGGAGGGGGAGCCTTAGGGCAGCTAGGTTTTTCTTTAGCTTTTGGGTCTTCGCCTTGGCCTCCGTTTGCTATGCGCTCCCCCCTTTATAAAATTTTTGCCAACCCTAGCGCCCCCTTCTTTTCCTTTTTCATTTTTTCTTTTTATTTTTTATATTTTTATGGTAATAATAGATATGATAATAATGATAATAAAAATAATAATAATTAGTAAATAAAGTAATAATACTAATATTAAAAGCAATAATTAATAATAATAATAGAAAAATAATAATAATAATAATAATAAAGTAATAATAATAATATATGAAAATAGTAATAATAATAATAATAATAATAATAATAATAATAAATATATCCAAAATAATAATAGTAAAGTAATACTAATAATACTACTAGTAATAATAATAAATAATACAAATAATTATAAGAAAGTAATAATAAAATAAAGATAATAAAAATACTAATAATAAGAATAAAATAATAAATAAAAATAATAGTGATAATAAAATAATAATAATAATATTAATAAGGTAATAATAATAATAATGAAAATAAGAATATACCCCTTATTCTATCTAGTTAGGGCAAAAATAGGGTGTCTACAGTCCTCTCACACTTTTGTTTGTTCATACATAAGCTTATGTAGTCCTAAAGCTAGGTCAATAATCAAACCCTCCTTGCCACATTTTTGTTTCACAAACCTTTGAAATAATCAATTAATATAAGTGAAGTTCACTAGTCTGATAGTAGAGTTCATTTGCATGTGGATGTTAATACAAAATAAATATCTACCCTCTAGCAAGATAAAGATATATACAAAGACACTCATTTGATTCTCATCCCTTTGAATAATGATCCAATGATTACATTTCAATTTTTTTGTGCATTGAATTCTATTGAAGTGGAGGCACACGCTTAAATCCTGCATGCGGGGCTGGCATTGCATTCTTGTTTTATAAGTGGGCAAGGTAATTAGTGCAGAAATATGTAGTAGAATGAGTGCTTACATAATAATAATGAAATCAATAGTGTAGACCATTACTTCTCACATTATGATATTTAATATCTCACATCCTTACTTAAAAAGAAGATATATTAATTATATTCTCCTTTTTTATTTAGGGATTACGGATCTTTTATCAACCATGCTTGTAAGAACCCGAACCGGTATATATGGAATAAATTCGTAAGAGAATGGTAAAATAGCAATTTGAGCAGGCTTCGTCAACAAAGCCAGAATTCGTCGACGAGGACCCTTCTATTGTTCGGCGACGAAATGCAGGTGCTCGTCGACGAGAAGAAGCTAAGGGATTTCAGAAAATCTAGAAATCTCAGGCTTGTCGATGAGGCCACCGCTTGGTCGAAGAACTCCCTTCGTTGACTCATCGACAAAGACGCTGCCTCGTCAACGAGGCTGGCCAAGTCAAAGGTGCTATGAATATCCATTTGGGTTGCTTCTTAACTAAGTAATCAAAATTCTATCTATATATATATATATATATATATATATATATATCTAGGAACTCAAAATTCTCTCTCTCTCTCTCTCTCTCTCTCTCTCTCTCTCTCTCTCTAGGTTTCTTCACCGTACGTTGTTAGAATCAATGATCCAATGTTACTACGAGGATCAGGGAAGGATTCTCTTCGAGATTTGTGGAACGGATCTTCGTTTCGAGCATTTTTGGGATTTGACCCAAAATCAAGGTAAAACTCGGTTTTCATTTCCATTTTAGTAGTTCTGTAGGGAATGAAATTGTAAGTTTGTTTTGTATTGTGGTTTATAGGTTTTGGGAACTTAGCTCTCTGTTTAGGAGTTGTAGAGTTTGGGTTTGGATTTTTTGGGGAAAGGTAAGGGGATTCGGTTTATATCGGTTATTTTCGAAATCGGACTTGGTAGAACTGTTGTTCACAGTCCTATGTGTATTTTGACTACTCATTTGGGGGAATCTAACGGGTGAAAATTATGGGATTTTCATGTTACAGTTTTGGGAAAAAGGGGGCATAGGGTTGCATCTCTAGTCTCGTTGAAAAACCGTGGATATATTATGATATATATATTGTGTTATGGAGATGGTTGTGCCTTGACTTATTTTAAATTGTATTTTGAAAATCATGATTTGTTGAGATTACCAAGTGGGTGTGGATTGAATTGTTATATGAACATGCATGAGTTGTGTTTTGATGAAATGAAATAGGAACGAGGTTCTGAATTGTTCCAAGTTTTGATGTCCGGCTTTTGCCGAAGAGTGTGCAATACCACTAGATCAACCAATTTTTACCAAAGGGTGTGAAAACACCAGATCTACACCGGTTCAACACTATGGGCTTATGTTATGCCAGGTTATCGGGGGCACCGGCTTTTTTCGAAGGGTGTGAAATACCACCAAACAGCTTGAATTTTTTCGAAGGGTGTGAAATACCACCAGACAATCCATCTTAGGCCGAAGGGTGTGACGACACCAGATCATATTGCTTTGTATTGTTGGTATACTGGAATATTTTTGTGAAAATACTAGAATTGTATTGAACTGTGTACGTTTTATGTCATGATAACACTCATATGCCACACACCGATATAACCTATATCTTCCTTACTGAGAGATGTCTCACCCCTATTAAACGTACATGTTTTTAGGTCATTCGAGTAACCGAAACTAGCTTCCTTGTGTTGGGAGCGTAGTGATTAGTGTACTGCGTGAAGTACTTGTGTAAGTACGAGGACTATATCGGGTTGTCTTTTGGGTTTTTGCTAGCACCCAGGTTTACGTTTTGTATTATGGAGCTTAGACTCTATTGTATAGACTCTGGTATGGTACCATGTATGTATAGAATGAATAATTTTCGCTACGTATATGTCATGTATGTGAATATGTATAGGGTGTACGGGAACCCTACGGGGTCGGATCCTCATTCATTGTTGTATCATTAATGTTTTATATGATACAGGGACAGGTTAGGTTACTAATTCACCCTTGGGTCCCATTGCTGGGTTCGAGGCTTGATAGCTTGGTATCAGAGTTAACCAGGTTGCTAGGTCTTGTAGACATGGTTAGGTGTAGCTTTGTGTACATACTAGAGTATAGGAGGTAGGAAATGGGTAGAGTAGGTCAAGGGTTGTTTTGTTGCTAGACATGGACTCATTGGCGGTGTTTAGTGTTTTTCCTGGAATGACGATTTCAGTAAAATAATGGCAAACCATTGATGATTTTTGTGTCGGTGTGATAGGATAGACCTGGACCAATGAGATGATAGTTAATATGATTAGTTATAAATGATTGTGTTAATTGTACGTGATGTAGGAGTGCTAATAGATTCCTATTGCATTTTCAGAATGGAGCCCAAGGATAACAACTTGGAAAGTGGCTCCGAGGAGACTGCAAGCGATGAGTCTCCTTTTGTGCCTCAAGGGCTGATGAGGCAGGTTATGTGGGAGATCGGGCGAAGTGTTAGGAGACACAAATGCTCTCCTACTGTTGCGGGGTGTACCATTGAGAGGTTCACACGTATGCACCCTCCGACGTTCTCAGGAGGACCCAATCGGTGATAGCGGAGGACTAGATCGAGAAGACCGAGAGGATTCTGGAGGTCCTACACTGTCTTGATAAGCAGAGAGTTCTCTACACTACGTTCCAGCTGTCTGAAAAGGCGGGATGATGGTGGATTGCAGTGAGTCTGCTGGAGAAGTAGAGAGCTGGTCCTACAGAGATGACATGGATCCAATTCAAGGAGGTGTTCTTTGAGAGATACTTCCTAGCTTCCATACGTGATGCAAAGGGGGATGAGTTCTCTGCTCTAATACCGGGAGATAAGATGGTGCAGGGGTATGCTGCTCAGTATATAGAGTTATCCCGTTTCGCGTCGTGTTTGATCTCGAACAAGTATGAGAAAACTCGGAGATTCGAGAAGGGTCTGAGGAAGGACATCTGCAGATTAGTGGGTATGCTTCAGATATGTGAGTTTTCGATTTTGGTGGATAAGGTCGTTGTGATCGAGACCGGCATCGGGGAGGATGAGGTGGGTCTGGAACCGAAGAAGAGGCCAGTACCTTCTCGTTCTTAGTCTAGATCTCGCGAGGGATCATAGAAGAAGAATAACAAGCGCACGGGTTATCGTCAAAGTACCGAGCGTCAGGATTCTCAAGTGAATCAGTCGCGTGATCGTTGTATCAGGTGCCACAAATGGCATGACGGTGAATGGCAGTCGTTTAGGGGTAACTGCTACAACTGTGGCCAGCTAGGTCACATGGCTCGGGATTGTCATGCACTAAAGAGGGGTAGGCCCACTTCGAGTCAAAATTGGGGAAGTAATCAGTTATCTCGGGGAACTTATCTGGCGAACACAGCTCCGACAAGGGTATACTCGCTTACTCCAACAGATGCTGAGCATGTGGAGAATGTGGTGATAGGTACTATGATGTTGTTTTTAAATAGAGCTATGGTATTATTTGATTCGAGTGCAACCCATTCCTTTATATCTGCTAACTTTGTAAAATTATGTGGGGTTGAGACCCAAGTAATGAATGAAGAATTGTCTGTAGCCACACCATCTGGGAGTGTATCATTCTGTAGGAGGATGTTAGAAAACTGCTCAGTGGTAATTCAGGGGAGGCTACTACCGGCGAATCTTGTGGTATATGACATGTTTGGGTTTGATGTCATACTGGGGATGGATTGGTTATCCTCTAGTTATGTTGTGATCGACTAACGTGGAAAGGTGGTCGTATTCAGACCTCCTGGGGAGCAAGAGTATGAGTTTGTAGGATCGTGTGTGCGTTTGATGTCTCAGGTCCTATCAGCATTACAGGCGAGGAGGTTACTCTTTGATGGATGTCACGGGTACCTAGCTTGCGTGAGGGAATCGCCGCGGGATGAGTTGAAGCTTGAGGATATTTGAGTGGTTAACAAGTTCTCGGATGTGTTTCCTGAAGAGTTACCCGGTTTACCTCTGAATCGTGAGGTGGATTTTATGATAGAGTTATTGCCTAGTAAGGCACCGATCTTTAAAGCTCGATACCGGATGGTTTCAATAGAACTTCACGAGTTGAAGGAGCAGTTGCAGGAATTACTAGACATGGGCTTTATTTGACTGAGTGTTTTGCCCTAGGGAGCTCCAGTTTTATTTGTGAAGAAGAATGATGATTCGATGCGTATGTGCATTGATTACCGTTAGATCAACAAGGTGACTATGAAGAATTGTTACCTATTGCCTCGCATCGATGATCTATTTAACTAGCTGCAGGGGACACAGTTCTTTTCAAAGATCAACTTACATTCATGGTATCATCAGGTGAGGGTTCAATATGAAGATGTTGTGAAGCCTACTTTCCAAACTAGATATGGCCACTATAAGTTTTTAGTCATATCTTTTGGGTTGACGAATGCTCCGGTAGTGTTCATGGATCTGATGAACAGGGTTTTCCATGAGTACCTGGATCAATTGTAGTGGCATTTATCGATGACATTCTGGTATACTCGAGGAGTTTGGAAGAGCATGAAAATCATCTGAGGTTGGTGCTACAGATTCTACAAGAGAGGAAGTTGTATGCCAAGTTGAAGAAGTGTGAGCTTTGGTTGAATCAGGTCACATTTTTAGGTCATGTGGTGTCTAAAGACGGTATCTCAGTTGATCCTAGCAAGATCGAAGCTATGGTCAACTCTGTGAGACCGAAGAGTGTGCAAAAGGTTTGGAGTTTTCTAGGACTGGCGGGGTATTATCGTCGGTTCATGGAAGGATTCTTTAAATTTTCGGGACCTGTCACACGATTGACCAGGAAGGGGATGAAATTTTACTGGACAGAGGATTACGAACAGTGTTTCCAGGAGCTGAAACAGTGATTGGTTGCTGCTCCGATTTTGACCATTCCCTCGGGGGATGACGATTTTGTGATCTATAGCGACACATCTATGAAGGGTTTGGGATGTATGCTTATACAACGGGGTAAGGTAATAGCTTATGCTTCTCGGCAACTCAAGGAATACGAGAAGAAACACCCTAACCATGATCTGGAATCGGCTGCTGTAGTTTATGCACTAAAGATCTTGTGACACTACCTATATGGTGTTCATTGCAAGATTTTCACTGATCACAAAAGCCTTAGGTACTTTTTCATGCAAAAGGAGTTTAACATGAGGTAGCGGAGGTGGCTTGAGCTGATCAAGGACTACGATTGCACCATCAGCTACACCCATGCAAAGCCAATGTGGTGGCTGATGCGTTGAGTGGAAGTCGGAGCATGCGGCAGTATCAGCAGTTGTAGCTCAACATCATATCGGATAGGATCTGGAAAGCCTTGGTATAGAGTTGGTGTATGGTGATCATCAGGCTTTCATTGCTAGAATGGTGATCCAGTTGACTTTGTTTGAGCGTATTAAAGTCACGCAGGCTAGTGATGCAGAGTTGGTAGAGATTGTGGAGAAAGTGCAGCAAGGGTTGGCTGCGAAATTTAACATCTCTGAGGAAGGTGTGTTGAGGTTTGGAACCAGGTTGTGTGTTCCAAATGACGATGAGATCAGAAGGACGATTCTAGAGGAACCGCATGGTTCTTTGTATATGGTACATCCTGATAGTACGAAGATGTATCGAGATTTGCGCGAGACTTTCTGATGGAGTGGTATGAAAAGGCAAATTGCTCAGTTCATAGAGCAGTGTCTGACGTGTCAGTAGGTGAAAGATGAACATCACAGGCCGATAGGACCGTTACAGCTATTAGCTATTTTGGAATGGAAATGGGAGCATATTTCCATGGACTTTGTGATTGGATTGCCGCCAGCGCTTCATGGACAGAATGCCATTTGGGTGATCATGGACAGGTTGACGAAATCAGCTCACTTTTTACCGATGAAGGCTAGATAGCCGTTGAGTAGGCTAGTAGACTTGTACGTGCATGACATAGTTAGAATGCATGGGGTACCGGTGTCCATTGTGTCAGATTGAGACCTAAGGTTTACCTCTCCTTTCTGGAATAGCTTGTAAGAAGCACTGGGGATGAAGCTTACTTTCAGTACATCGTTCCACCCTTGCACTGATGGATAGTCAGAGAGAATAATATAGATCTTAGAGGATATGTTACGGGCTTTCATGTTAGACTTCGGTGGTGGTTGGATGTAGTTTTTGCCACTAGTAGAGTTTGCCTATAACAATAGCTTTGAGGCCAGTATTGAGATGACACCGTTCAAGGTTCTATATGGTCAGAAGTGTTGATCTCCTTTGTACTGGGATGAGGTTGGTGAACGTCAGGTATTAGGACCTGAACTCATGCAGTATGCATCTAAGAAGGTGGGTTTGATCCAAGATAGGATTAGATCAGCTCAAAGTCAGCAGAAGAGTTACACGGATATTCGCCAGCGTGAGTTGGAATTCGAGGTGGGGGGTAAGGTATTTTTGAGAATTGCTCCGATAAAAGGGGTAATGAAATTCGGAAAGAAGGGCAACCTGAGCCTGAGGTATAATGGACCATTCGAGGTTCTTAAGCGAGTGGGTCCGATAACCTACAGGATTGCACTAGCCCCAACGCTCTCGACGATCCATGATGTGTTTCATGTGTCCATGTTGAGGAGGTACGTGTCGGATCTATCGCATGTTATTAGTTATAAGAACTTGGAAATTGGGGATACTTTAGCATACGGGGAAATACCTGTTCAGATTCTAGATCGTAAAGTTCAAAAACTACATACCAAGGATATATCGTTAGTGAAGGTATTGTGGTGGAATCACGATGTTAAGGAAGCTTCTTAGGAATTGGAAGCGGAGATAGCTAGAAGTGTCCACAGTTGTTCTGAGTTGTGGTTTTGATAGTAGCATCAATGAATGTGTATATGCTACCCTACTATTGTATTGGGATAGGTGGCTAGTCTTTGGCAGTGTGTATCATTGTGAACTCCTAAGACGGTTTATGTATGTAACCACGGTATTCCTCCACCATAAGTGAGGGTTAGTATGTATTGCGACGGGGCAACAATGTAAATGGCCGCTGGTCCTTTCTAGAGTTGAGAGTGTGTTTGGTGGTGTGAATGAGTTCGTGAATAAAAGATTACAAATTTCAAGGATGAAATTTTTGTAAGGAGGGGAGGCTGTAAGAACCCGAACCGAGATATATAGAATAAACAAGTAAGAGAAGGGTGAAATGGTAATTTGAGTAAGCTTCGTCGACGAAGCCAGAATTCAATGACGAGGGCCCTTCTATTGTTCGAAGACGAAATGCAGGTGCTCATCGATGAGGAGAAGCCGAGGGGTTTCGAGAAATCTAGAAATCTCAAGCTCGTCGATGACGCCACCACTAGGTCAATGAACTCCCTTCATTGACTCATCGACGAAGACGCTGCCTTGTCGACGAGGCTAGCCAAGTCAAAGGTGCTATGAATATCCATTTGGGTTGCTTCTTAGCTAAGTAATCAAAATCCTCTCTCTCTCTCTCTCTCTCTCTCTCTCTCTCTCTATAGATTTCTTCACCATATGTTGTTAGAATCAATGATCCGATGTTACTACAAGGATCAGGGAAGGATTCTCTTCGAGGTTTATGGAACGGATCTTCGTTTCGAGCATTTTTGGGATTTGACCCAAAATCGAGGTAAGACTTGGTTTTCGTTTCTGTTTTAGTAGTTCTGCAGTGAATGGAATTGTAAGTATGTTTTCTACTGTAGTTTATAGGTTTTGGGAACTCGGCTCGCTGTTTAGGAGTCGTAGAGTTTGGGTTTGGATTTTTTGGGGAAAGGTAAGGGGATTCGGTTTATATCGGTTATTTTCGAAATCGGACTTGGTAGAACTGTTGTTCACGGTCCTATGTGTATTTTGACTACTCATTTGGGGGAATCTAATGGGTTAAAATTATGGGATTTTCATGTTATAGTTTTGGGAAAAAAGGGGCATTGGGTTGCATCTCTAGTCTCGTTGGAAAACCATGGATATATTGTGATATATATATTGTGTTATGGAGATGGTCGTGCCTTGACTTATTTTAAACTGTATTTTGAAAATCATGATTTGTTGAGATTACCAAGTGGGTATGGATTGAATTGTTATATGAACATGCTTGAGTTGTGTTTTGATGAAATGAAATAGGAACGAGGTTCTAAATTGTTCCAAGTTTTGATGTCTGTCTTTTGCCGAACAGTGTGCAATACCACTAGATTAGCCAGTTTTTACCGAAGGATGTGAAAACACCATATCTGCACCGATTCAACGATATGGGCTTATGTTATGCCAGGTTATCGGGGGCACCGGATTTTGCCACAGGGTGTGAAATACCACCAAACAGCCCGAATTTTTCCGAAGGGTGTGAAATACCACCAGAAAGTCCATCTTAGGCCGAAGGGTGTGACGACACCAGATCGTATTGCTTTGTATTGTTCGTATACTGGAACTTTTTTGTGAAAATACTGGAACTGTATCGAATTGTGTATGTTTTATGTTATGATAACACTCATTTGTCACATACCGATATAACATGTATCTTGCTTACTGAGAGGTGTCTCACCTCTATCGTACGTACATGTTTTCAGGTCCTTCTAGTAACCTGAACTAGCTTCCTTGTGTTGGGAGCATAGTGGTCGGTGTACCGCATGAAGTACTTGTGCAAGTACTAGGACTATATCGAGTTGTCGTTTGGGTTTTGGATAGCCCCCGGGTTTACGTTTTGTATTATAGAGCGTAGACTCTTTTGTATAGACTCTGGTATGGTACCATGTATGTATAGAAAGAATAATTTCCGCTACGTATATGTCATGTATGTGAATATTTATAGGGTGTACGGGAACCCTACGGGGTCAGACCCTCATTCATTGTTGTATCATTAATGTTTTGTATGATACAGGGACAGGTCAGGTTACTAATTCACCCCTGGGTCCCATTGTCGGGTTCGGGGCTTGACAATGCTGCCTCAAATTTGTCCTCAAGGTGCTATTGATCTTAATATCTTGTAGATATTTTATACCTTATAAGTTTATTTTGTGTCTTGTCAAATTTGTTTTCCAATATCTAGATCTTTTAGTGTTAATTCTTTTTCGTGCACTTTTGCATAAGAATGGCCCATGAAGCTATTATTTCATAATTTGCCATGAAATTTTAAGCAAGCTATTGTTTGAAATTGCACAATATTTTTCCTACAACATATTAAGTGCTAAAGAGAAAATTTTGAAGTATTCGGAAGACAATTTGTGATGCAAGAAATGAAAAAATTAACAATAGAACATTTTTGCCTATATAAATTAATTTTCTATGATTTTACTATTTAATTAGATATACAAGTATTGAAATTTTGGTGGCTTTGTTTACGTATGTGGCTTTGTCGAATTATACTTATATAATAAGTTTTTTATCTAGTGTAAGTATGTTGGGCCAATAGACTTACTAATAAAATGTTCACTTGCGTTTCATTAATATTCAATAGAATTTAAGAAATTAGGTGCTTAAGATATGTAACGTAAATCAACCGACTAGGCACTTTAATATTCAAGCGTTAAATATTTCATATTTTAACATTTGATTGGACTCATGTGATACTTCGTGGAAGAAAGACTTAAAAGGATTAGATGTTACTACCCATATCAATAAAATGCACCTTTCTTTTCGGGAGTCTTCCCATAAGAACTCCATGGTTAAGCGTGCTTGGCTTGGAGTAATCTTGGGATGGGTGACCTTCTGGAAGTTTTCTTAGAAAGTGTATAAATGAGGAAAAAACATACTGAAAAGGACATGTATTGTTCTGTGGGGCCAGTCATTAGTCTGATAAGGCCTGCCCCTCTATTGTCTGGTCTAGGTGGAGGAGGAGAGACGTAGTGCTCCCTGGCAGACCCAGGTTAGGGCGTTACAAAATGGTATCAGAGCAATTACCCAGCCAGAAGTGTGATGAGATTCACATCGCTCGGGTTTGGAAATATGGGTTCGCAACGAGGACGTTGCAATCTATAAGTGGGGGAGAATGTGATACCCCATGGAAGAAAGGCTTAAAAGGATTAGATCTTACTGCCTATATCAACAAGGTGCACCTTTTTTTTTTCAGGAGTCTTCCTATAAGATCTCCACGGTTAAGCGTGCTTAACTTAGAGTAATCTTGGGATGGGTGACTTTCTGGAAAGTTTTCCTAGGAAGTGTGTGAGTGAGGACAAAACACACTGAAAAAGAGACGTATTGATCTGTGGGGTCAGTCATTAGTCTGATAAGGCCCACCCCCTGTTGTCTGGTTCAAGTGGAGGAGGAGAAACGCAGTGCTCCCTGATAGACCCAGGTTAGGCATTACAACTCATTAGGTGGATTTGTGTGAAAAACACATAAATAGATGCTTTTGGAAATAAATTTAGGAAAGGGTTTAACTTGATAAGTGGATAGGATGTCATAATTGAAATACATATAAAAATTCATGGAATGATTTGTAATTATTAAAGGTTGTCTGGCATAAATTTGAAATAAATAAATTGTAAAATAAAGGAAGGAGAGAGAGAGAGAGAGAGAGAGAGAGAGAGAGAGAGAGAGAGAGAGAGAGAGAGAGAGAAAGAGAGAAAATTGGAGGATGCATGCAAGAGGTGCCAATTTAAAAAAAAAAAATATGGTAAAAGACACTAGACTTCCTCTAAAATTTCAAGAATTCTAAACACCTCTCTTAAGGTTTACTAAAAAGGCACAAGTCTCTCCTTGTATTTTTGAAAGAGACAAGTCATTTGAGGGGAGTTCTGTGTTTTCTTGGTAAACTTTTGGAAAGGTTCGTGCCATTTTTGAAATCTCATGATAGGTCAATGAAATTTTTGAAACTTCAAGAAAAGTTCCTATCCTTTTACCAAACCTGTTGGGGGGGGGGGGGGGGGGAATGTCTTTTGCGAAAAAAGATAATAATAATAATAATAAACAAAGCTTAAGATGGATTGTCAATATATATATATATATATATATATATATATATGGACACACACACTACTAAATATATCACATGTGTTGCATATAATTGCATGTGAATAGTATTATAATATTATGTAAACATTTTTATAATTCTTAATGGAGACATATTTTTGGCAAAAATAATAATATACTGCAATAATTACGTTTACAAATATCAAAGTATGAATATTAAAAATTATTTATAAAAATTATACTTTATTTAAAACTATAAAATACAAATATATAAAGGAGATACTATTATGTTAGTACGTAGACACGTGGGGAAAAAAATATTTAAATATAGGTGATATGGAAGAAATCCTCTAACTAAAATTACACAGTGTTGAATTTTAATATTTATGTAGTGTCATAGATTAAAAGAAACTAATAACTTCATATACAGTTTTAATTATTTTTATTTTATAACAAAATTTAGTATATGAATTTTTTTCAATGAAAATATTGATAATGTTGCGGGATAAAAATGGCGATGACCTGCAAGATTGCTCTCCGACTTCCGATGACCTACAAAGGGTGAAAGTAAAATAGGCTTGGAGGACCCGAGATATGCTCCGGGGGATCACTCTGATGCCTAAGTAAGGGGAATGCTTCAAAGAGATTGAATGCAACAGTAAAAGTGAGTTAAGAATAAGTTACCTTCACTTGTTTGTGTACCCCTCTTTATAGTGGTGAGGGTTGACCATTGAGGTGATTCATCATTATGACGCGGGGCGTGGATCGCTCCCGGGTCATAAAGTGCCAACATGTATCACTCTGAGCATTAAGGCACCGACGTGGATCTCTCCCCTCTTTATTGAGTTGAAGTTGATTGCTCTCGCCAGAAGGTTTGACTTGGGGAGTGATTGCTAGGTGTTGACTTCCTTTTATTAACAAATATATTTTGGGCATATTAGTTATCCCCCCTTAGTTTCGAATTTTCAAAACTTGTTCTTGAAATTTCGAACTGGGGTCTCCTCTCTCTCTCTCTCTCTCTCTCTCTATCTCTCTCTCTCTGTCTCTCTCCTTTTTCTTGGGCTCGGGTGGTTCGAGCTGGTTGGACTCCCCTTCAACTCTGCCAAGCCGACTCATGTGCCAAGCTGCCTTTTGCTGAGCAGATGCCATAGGGGTTCGACTAGTCTAAGCTGGTTGGGCTCTTATTCGGCTTTGTCAAACTAGTTCACATGCTGAGCTGCTTTTTACCGGGCTAATGATGCAGGGGTTCGGCTGGTCCGAGTCGGTTCTTGCTGAGTCAATGTCTGGGGGGTTCAGCTGAGATGTTCTTGCCGAGCTGTTCTTTGCGGCAGCTAGTGTCGAGCTTTTCTTTGCCGAGCTATGTTCTTGGGTGTTTCTTGCCGAGCTGCTTTTACCAAACTGCTCCCTATGGCATTTCTTTCTGAGCCGTTTCTACCGAGCTGCTCTTCGTGGCATTTTTTGCTGAGCTGTTTGTGTTGAGCTGCTCCCCATAGCATTTCCTGCCTAGCTGTTTTGGCCGAGTTGCTCCCCATAGCGTTTTTTGCCGAGCTATTCCCCATAGCGTTTTTTGTCAAGCTGTTTTGGCCGAGCTGCCCTTAATGGCATTTCTTGTTGAGCTATTTCTGTCGAGCTGCTCTTCGTGGTATTTTTTGTTGAGCTATTTCTACTGAGCTGCCCTTCATGGCATTTCTTGCCAAACTGTTTCTATTGAGCTACTCTTCGTGGCATTTCTTACCAAGCTGTTTTTGCCGAGCTGCTCCCCATGGCATTTCTTGCCGAGCCATTTCTATCGAGCTGCTCTTCGTGGCATTTCTTACCGAGATTTTTGTGTTAAGCTATTCTTTATGGAATTTCAAGCCGAATCGTTTGTGTCGAGCCGCTCCCTTTAGCATTTTTCGCTGAGTTATTTCTGCTGAGCTGCTTTTCATGGCATTTTTTGTTGAGCTATTTCTATTGAGCTACCCTTCATGACATTTTTTGCTGAGCTGTTTCAGCCGAGCTGCTCTTCATGGCATTTCTTGTCGAGTCGTTTCTACCGAGCTACTTTTTGTGGCATTTCTTGCCAAGCCGTTTCTACCGAGCTACTCCCCATGGCATTTCTTACTGAGCCGTTTCAGCTAAGCTACTCTTCGTGGCATTTTTTGTCTAGTTGTTTTTGCCGAGCTGCTCTTCGTGGCATTTTTTGCCGAACTATTTTTGTTGAGCTGCCCTTCATAGTATATTTTATTGAGCCGTTTCAATCAAGCTACTCTTAATTGCATTTTTTTGCCGAGTTGTGTTCGCT
The DNA here is from genome assembly GCF_029873635.1 of Malania oleifera. Lineage (NCBI taxonomy): Eukaryota > Viridiplantae > Streptophyta > Magnoliopsida > Santalales > Ximeniaceae > Malania > Malania oleifera. The sequence goes on along the minus strand of NC_080421.1, from coordinate 51,617,474 downwards.
GTGTTGCTCTTAGTGGCATTTTTCGCCAAACTATGTTTGTAAAGCTGCTCTTCCTGGAATTTCATTGATGTATTTTGTGGCCTCACAAGCTGTACTCGTTAGTTGGGTTTTCCCTACCTACTTAGAGGTGCTCATTTCTCTATGCACTCTTCTAGCCTCACAAGCATTGCTTATTAGTTGGGCCCTATTTTCCTAATGAGTTATGCTCATTTATTGAGTTGTTGCATGGCCTCACGAGCTATTCTCGTCAGTTGAGCCTTGTTTTTCCAAATAAGTTATGCTTATTTATTGGGTTGTTGTGTGGCCTTTCGAGCTATGCTCGTCAATTAAGCCTTGTTTGCCTAATGAGCTGTGCTCACTATTGGGTTGTTGCGTGGCCTCACGAGCTATGCTCATCAGTTGGGCCTTGCTTGCCTAATGAGTTGTGCTCATTTATTGGGCTCCCTTCTGGCCTCACCAGTAATGCCTATCAGTTTGGCCGTTATAATGTGACGTTGAGTCCTTCCATGACGTTCGCCGACCCTACAAGATTTAATAATCTCTTGTTAATTGTTCCGTACCTTGGGAGAATCAAGGCTCATTGGAAGTGGTGCCACGTCAGCGTATGTACAGGGATTAGATTTCTTTCCCTCGAGATGCACACCCGAATTGACGAGCTCCCGCCTTCTCGGGATGCTAACTTTTTAGGGATTCGTGTAGGCTTTCTCTATAAAGGACATGGGCTTGCTCTTTTGCTCCTTGTCTCACCCAAAGGGTCCCCTTTTGTTTTCTAGGTACGCTCTCCTTCTGCCTTTTTCTTGGTTGCTTTATTCTGTTTGTGTGTGGCATTGTATGTTTGTATTTGTTTTGTTATTCATGTTCTTCAGTGTTCTTGTAAAATTTTTCTTGGTTGATATACTTTTGCATAGTAGCTTCCGTGTTCTTGTGGAAGGTTTTCCCGATTGATCCAATTTATATAATAGTGTAAGTTGTCTGCCTTGTTTGTCTCGCACTCTAATTTTCTCGTGGAGTTTTTGATGCCTCAGGCCAAGACTCCAATCACTGTGAGGAGTGCTCGATGTGATCTTTCTCCCTCGGATATGCAAAATGTTTTTCGCTTCCTTGTTATCCCTTCAAATATTAACATTAGGTTACCTACCAGCTCCGAGTCTGCTCTCAACCCGAGTCCCAATGAAATCTGTTTATATACCGACTATCTCGACCTACGACTTAGGCTACCTTTTTACCCATTTATCTATAATGTGTTACGCTTTTATTGCATAACCCCCTCACAACTTGTTCCCAACTCCTACCTGTCGTTGGTGTGTTTTGATGTTCTCCTGCTCCAACGAGGTCATCGACCCATGGTGCCTCTCTTTTGAAGCTACTTCCGGATGAGAACGCACTCTGTAGAGAAGCTACTTCAACTCCTTGCCCGACTATAAGCTATTTACTTCGGGTAGCTCTTCCATTCACAATTGGAAGTCTTGCTACTTTTTTGCATCTTGGGAGTTAAACTATCTTGGGCCTCGCGTTTGGTCTACTCCTCTTAATGGTGATATTCTTTCCTCCTTATTTACTTATTGTGTATGCATAAGCTATATGTAGGTCCTTGTTGCTGATCTCTTTCTTCTTTTTCCTTTAGCACGGTTGCGTCATATACCCTCACGTTGTCTCCCTCTGAGAAGACCATCCTTAAAGACCTACGAGCTATTGGTTAGTAGGGGATTGTCCCTCACGAGGAGTTGCTCATGGAGCGATTCCTTGTGCAGTGTGGGCTCAGCCTCATTTCTCCAAGTCTTATCTTAACCTTGATCTCATGATGTGTATATTTGTACATCCCAGTAGTTATATGTACCCTTATCTCCATCTCTCTCTCTCTCTCTCTCTCTCTCTCTCTCTCTCTCTCTCTCTCTCTCTCTCTTTTTGCAAATATGGACTTTAACAAGTATGAGTCCCTAATGGGTGAGGCAAAGAAGCAGAGATTGAGTAGGAGCAAGAAGAAAAGGAGGGAACTTGAAAGGGAGTCTTCCCAAAGGGAGGTTGTTCCTATAGCCGAGAGCGAGCCCCCTACTGTAGCGAATGCACCTGGTTTGGCAATTTTTAGCAAGGCCATCTTTTACAAGCCAACTCATTCTGGTCCTACACTGCATCGGATGGTACATATGGAGGATCTAGTGGTAGATCAGTGTTCTTTTCTGGATCACTTGTCTGAAAATATATGACATACTACGTACCAGGTACCTCTGGAGCTCGTGTGTTTTCTTTCCATGTCCATCCCCTTTTCTTTTTACTGCTTTTAACTCCTTCTATCCTTTTATTGTTCTTAATTGGCGACCTTGGCTCTGGCTTAGGAGGAGAAGGTAATCGAGATGTACCAACAGACCTTGGAGGCCAAAGATAAGTATGTTGCTGCTTAGAACAAACTCCATGAAGCCGAACTCCCTAGAAGGGCCCTCCGAGAGGAAATAGAGAAGATCCGAAGGGAGGAGATTCTCGTTGCTACTGCCGATGCTGCTGCTGATGCCGTTAAAGTCATGGCAAAAAAATATGAAGATTTCAAACAGTTCATCTTTGACACCACCAAGACCTGTAGTGTTGGTTTTAGGAGGTGTCGAGAGTAGGTCAGGACAATGCACCCTGACTTTTCTCTAGTTGGTGTGTGCTCGCATGGGTATGGTAGTGAAAGTTCAAAGTCCAGGGATGAAATGGATGAGGAGGATGAACCTAAGGAGGAGGAGGAGGTTGCGGAAGGAAGTAACGCTAACTGATTATCGAATAGTCCATCTTGTGGTTTTATTAAGCATTGATAATGTACTTTTGAATTTTTCTGTGGAACAACCTTATGAATGTTGGGATTTCAATTCTGTTGTATAACATTTTGGGGAATGAAATTTCAAGAGTAGTATTTTTTCAACATGTTAGAGTTCCATGTGTTTTTTATCTCCCTTCCCTCTAGGTCCTCCAATGTGTATGTTCCTAACTTTATTTTTGTTGCAACTCGGTATGGTCCCACTTAGTTTGACTTTAACTTGTTCGGTCCAGGCTCTGTTAGGCTTGTTCGCACCTCCTGAGGACCAGCTCTCCTAGGTGGAACGTTCGCACTCTTAAGTGAGTATTGTAGAACCACACCACCTTTTTCCAGTACGCAGCAACTCTCATATGTGCCTGCTCTTGTCTCTCATTTAGGAGGTCTATCTCCGCCCTTAGCTCTTCACTGTTATGCTTTTCGTTAAAGTATTGCCTCCTCCAAGAGGGGATCCCAACCTCAAAAGGAATAACAGCCTTTACTCTAAACACAAGCTTGAATGGGGTTTCCCTTATTACTACTCATTGGGTTGTGCGGTACACCCAGATTAGGGATGGGACCTCTTCCACCCATCTGCCCTGTGAAGATTCGAGCCACATCCTCAAACTGTGCAGTATCGTACGGTTCATGTGTCCCATGGTCCGTGACTATAGCCCACGGGATTCTAAACCGGCAAACCACCGACGTCCACAAGAATTGGGTGATGTTTTGCTCAGTTATGTCTGCTAGGGCTTCAACCTCTACCCACTTGTTGAAGTAATCGATCGCCACCAACAAAAATTTCCTTTACCCAGTCGCTTGAGGTAGTGGCCCCAAGATATCTAGCCCCCATTGAGCGAAGGGATAAGGACTGGTCATGGGGGAGAGAAAACTGGATGGCATGTGTGGTATTCCCACGCACTGGCACCTATCACACCATTTGATCAACTCAATGGCATCCTTCCTCATTGTGGGCCAATAGAACCTCTGTCGTAGGACCTTGTGGGCTAGAGCTCTGCTAACTAGATGATTTCCGCATACTCCTTCATGAATTTATCCTAGCACGTATTGTCCTTCTTTAGTACTCAGGCACCGTAGGTATGGCAATGTTAGGGATCACCTGTACAACTCTTTGTCTATCAGTGTGTACTTTGTCGCCCTCCTCCTTACCTTTAAAGACTCCTTCTTGTCCTCTGGTAGGGATTTGTCGCAGAGGTATTGCATCAGAGGAGCTCTCCAATCCCTTTCGTTGACTTCAGCTACCACCAGGTGAACATTGACCTCCTCGTATGAAGGTTTTCTGACTCGATCCAAGTAGATGACGTTCTTCCATTTTGGATTTTTAATTGAGCCTAATCTTTCCAATGCATCAGCCTTCGTGTTCTCTGCCCGTGGCACACGCTCTATATCAAAATAAGCAAATGCTTTGATGTGTTCTTAGGCTTTGGCTAGGTATTTCTTCATTTTCTAACCCCTAGCCTCAAACTCTCCTTCACTTGCTCCACCACCAATTGGGAATCACTTGCTACCTGAATTTGTGCTACCCCCAGTGCCTCCGCCAAGCGTAGCCTTGCTAGCAGGGCATCATATTCGACATCATTGTTTGTTGTTGAAAACTCTAATTTCAGTGCATATAGTGTCTTTGAACCGTCCGGTGCCATGAGGATTAGCCCTGCTCCCACTCCAACTGCGTTAGATGACCCGTCAACATGCAATGTCCACACTTCTGATTTCTCTTCTATTTCGTAGGACTATTCGGCCATGAAGTCAGCTAGTACCTAAGCTTTGATCATAGGCTTTGGCTGGTATTGTATGTCAAACTCCCCTAACTCAGTTGACCACCTCATCATTCTTCCTGAACTCCCTGGCCACTGGAGGATCCGTCTTAACGGTAAGTTTGTCAACACAATTATCTTGTGCACCTGAAAGTAGGGTCTCAACTTTCTAGAGGCACAGATGATGGAGAAGGCTTCCTTTTTTGCCGTGTTGTAATTCCTCTCAGCCCTGCTCAGCACTTTATTGGTGTAGTATATGGGTTTGTGCTGCCTTTCTTCTTCTCTGACTAAAATTGAGCTGACCGCATGTAGAGTCGAAGCCACATATAGGTAGAGGTCTTCTCCAACTTTCGCCTTTGTTAGTAATGGGGGGGAGCCAAGGTACTGCTTAAGCTTATCAAAGGCTTTACTTTGCTCCTCCCGCATTCAAATCCCTCTTTCTTTCTCAGTGCCTTGAAAAAGGGTAGACCTTTGTCTCAAGAACAGGAGACAAACCTGCTCAAGGAGGCTATCCTTCCTGTAAGGATTTGAATCTCCTTCTTCGTTCAAGGGACCTTCATCTCCAACAACGCCCTTATTTTTTTAGGGTTGGCTTCTATCCCTCTATGCATCACTATGAAGCCTAGAAAATTCCCTACAAAGACACCAAACACGCATTTTGAAGGATTCAATTTCATTTTATACCTACGCAGCAGTTCGAATGTTTCCTTCAGATCCTTGTAGTGCTCCCCTGCTTTTAAGCTTTTCACCAGCATGTCATCTACATACGCCTTCATCATTTTTTTGAGTTGGTCTTTGAATATCTTGTTCTCCTCGTCTTCTTGGTGCATTGAGATTTGATTATATCCCGAGTACGCATCCATAAAGCTCAGGAGCTCATGCCCAAACGTCGAATCCACCAGCTAATCAATTCAAGGAACGGGAAAGCTACCTTTCAGACATGCCTTATTCAAGTTCATGAAATCAATACACGTTCGCCACTTTCCAATCAGTTTCTTTATCAGAACTACATTCCCCAACCACTCTGGATAGTTGACCTCCCTAACGAATTTGTCTTGTACCAGTTTCGTCACTTCTTCATCTATCACCTTGATTCAATCCATTGTGAAGCTCCACTTCTTCGGCTTTACGGGCTTATGGTTGGGGTCTACCTACAAACTATGCTCCATGATTGCAGGTCAATCCCTGGAATATTTTTGGCCAACCAAGCAAACACGTCAATGAATTCGTTCAGTAGCTCATTTAGTTCTACTCTCACACTATCGGGTAAGTGACTCTCGATCTGCACGCACTTCCCAGAATTACTGTTTATGGGTATACATGTAAGGTCATTGTAAGAACTCGAACCGTGAGACATGGGTTTATTATGTAAAAGAGGGGTAAAAATGAAATTCTGCAGCCTTCGTCAATGAGGCCATAATTCATCGACGAAGGTAGAAGGCTTCTCGTTGACAAAATTCAGAGGCTCGTCGACGAAAAGATGCCAAGGGGTTCAGGAAAAAGTTGAAATATCTGGGGACGAGGTTGCCGATTCGTCGATGAGGCTAGTGAAGAATTCGTCGAGGAGGATACAATTCATCGACGAATCTACTAGGGTCAAAGGTCCTATAAAGGGATATTTTGATTGCTTTGGGACTAAGTTTCCTAAATACTCTCTCTCTCTCTCTCTCTCCATACACTCTCCAGTTTTTTTTTGCCGATCGTTGCCTGGTTTGTAAATCCAAGCTTACTACGAGGATCAGTGAAGGATTCTCTACATTTCTAGTGAATTGGAATCTCATTTCGGATTCATTTCTGATTCGGTATATGTGTAGTAGTACAGATTGCAAGCATGAACTGTACTGTGGTTTGTAGGTTTTGGAGTCCCGGTTCATAGTTTTGAGGACCGTAGAGTTCGTAGTTGGAATTCGGGTTAAGGTAAGGGGATTCTATTTATATCAGTTCATTTTCGAAATCAGGATCGGTAAGCCTATAGGCTACGATCGTATGTATGTTTTGACTACTAATTTGGGGAAATCTATCGGGTAAAAATAAGGGATTTTCGGGTTACAGTTTTTTTTTAGGAAAATTGGGGATTTCGGGTATCATCTCTATTTTTTTTGGAAATCTCTTTGTTGTGTTAAAACTGTATTATTGAGGTGACCGTAATCCATATTTGCATAAACTGTATACTTGAAATTGTAAACGATATGATTTGCCGTAAACCAAATAAGTGTGGTATGTATGGATGTATGTATTTGTTCCAGGTATTTGTAAAACAACTATGTGGTGGCTAAATACCGTACGCTAAAATGTATAGGAACGTGAGTTCCAAAATGATTCGAGGGATTTGTAAAACAGCCATGTATCAATTAACTACCATGGGCGAGAGTGGCCGACTCTATATCCGGGGTGTGAAATATCACCAGTATGATCCAGCTGGTCACCGAAGGGTGTGTTCTACACCGTATGTAGCAATGTAATCACTCTGGGCCTAGGTCGTCCCCGCGTAGTTGTGCATGTGGCAATGTAATCGTTGTGAGACTAGGTGACCTTGTGTAGTTGCGTATGTAGCAATGTAATCATTGTGGGCCTGAGTCTTCGCATTGTAGTTGTGTGTGTAGCAATGTAATCGATGTGAGACTAGGTGACTGTGTGTAGTTGCGTATGGAGCAATGTAATCACTATTGGGCCTTGATCGTTGCAGCGTAGTTGCGTATGTAGCAAAGTAATTGCTGTGAGACGAGGTGACCTTGTATTGTTGCGAACTAGTGTGACGACACTGACTGTATGTATGTATGTATGTATGTTTTGGTATCGTATGAACTGGAATGGTTTTCTGAAAATACTGGAATTGTATGGAATTGTATGAAACTGTACGAATTGTTTCAAACTGTATCGTATGTATAGTGTTAAGAAGTATGTAAAATGACACTGGTATGCCACACACTGATATAAACTATTTTCTTCCTTACTGAGAGGTGTCTCACCCCGAATGTACGTACAATGTTTTTCGGGTCCTTCAGGTAGCGGTAAGTAGCATCCTAGCGTCAGGAAGCAAGGGGTGTCGTAGCTACTGCTAGTACCTTTTAGTTACGAGTTTTGGTATCCAGGTTGTCAGGATAGTTTGTAGACACCTGGGGTACGTGTTGTAATTATGGGAATGTATGTCCTAGTTTGTATAGACTCTGGTATGATCTTGTTTATGTATAAAAGACCATATTTTACCGCGTATCTAATGAGTATGGATTGGTATGAGTATGTATATAGGGCAACCGTGTACCCCACGGGGTCAGACCCTCTTATTTGTATTGTATCATGTATGTTTAGTTTGTTACAGAGACAGGTTAGGTTGGTCAAATTCACACCTGGGACCCACTTGCGGGTTTGGGGCATGACAACTTGGTATTAGAGCTAACCAGGTTGTTAGGTCTCTTAGACTTGGTTAGGAGTATTGATGTGTACATACCAGAGTATAGGATGTGGGAAATGGGTAGTGTTGGTCGAGGATTGTTTTGTTGCTAAATTGGGATGTATCGACGGTATTCCGTGTTTTTCCTGGAATGACGATTCCAATAAAGGTAGGGCAGACCATTGATGGATTCGTGTCGGTGTGACGGGACAGCCTTAGACTTTTGAGAGTAGTAGTTGACATAATTAGATCTATGATTGTGTTAATTGTGTACGATGTAGGAATTCTAACCGATTCCTATTCTGTTTTCATAATGGAGCCTAAGGATAATAACTTGGAAAGTGGCTCCGAGGAGACGGCAAGTGATGAGTCTCCTTCTATGCCTCGTGGTTTGGAGAGACAGGTGATCCGAGAGATTAGGCGGAGTGTTAGGAGACGCGAGAGCTCTCTTATTGCTGCGGGGTGTACCATTGAAAGGTTCACAGGCATGCACCCTCCGACATTTACGGGAGGACATGATCCGATAGTAGTGGAGGATTAGGTCAAGAAGACCGAGAGGATTTTGGAAGTTCTCCACTGCACAGAGAAGCAGAAGGTCTTGTACGCTACCTTCCAACTGACTGGGGAGGCAGGGCGACGGTGGACAGAAGTGAGCCTGCTTGAGAGCTAGAGATCTGGACCATCTGATATGACATGGGGCCACATCAAAGAGGTATTTTGCAAGAGATACTTTCCGGTCTCCACTCGGGATGCGAAGGCCGATGAGTTTTCTGGCCTGATGTAGGGAACTGTGACGGTGCAAAGGTATGCTGCCAGATTTATCAAGTTGTCTCGATTTGCACCGTACTTGGTTCTGAATGAGCACTAGAAGGCTCAGAGGTTCAAGAGGGGTCTGAGGAAAGACATCCTTCATCTTGTGGGGATGTTGCAGATCCATAAGTTCTCTATCTTGGTGGATAAAGCCACCATAGTTGAGACCGACCTTCGGGGAGATGAGGTAGTGCAGGTTCAGGGGAAGAGGCCAGTATCTTCTGGTCCTCAGAGTGGTCTTTGGCAAGGATAGTGGACGAAGAAGAAGAGCTATAGCTCTGGTTATCGACAGAACACCGAGCGGCCGATTGCTCAGGGGGGATCCATCCTTCGCACCGTGTGCCAAGTGCCATAAATGGCAAGATGGCAAATGTAAGCCATTCTGGGTTGTCTGCTACAACTATGGCAAGTCGAGCCACATGGTGAAAAGCTGTCAGGAGCAGAGGAGGATTATGCCTGCACAGAGCCAGAATCGTGGGAGTAATTAGGTGCCTCGGGTGAATTACTAGGCAACCACGGCTCCGACGAGAGTATACTCACTTACTCCAGCAGATGCAGAACACGCTGGGAACGTGGTGATAGGTACCATGTTATTGCTTTTAAATAGAGTTGTTGTCTTATTTGATTCGAGGGCAACCCATTCATTCATATCTGCTAATTTTGTGAAGTTATGTGAGGTGGAAACCTGTATGATGAATAAGATGTTGTCCGGGACTACGCCGACTGGGAGTGTAACAATTTGTAGTAAAATGTTAGGAAGCTACCCAGTTGTGATTCAGGAAAGAATGCTACCAGCAAATCTTGTGGTATACGACATATCGGGTTTCGATGTCATACTGGGAATGGATTGGTTGTTCTCCAGCTATGCGGTGATTGATAGTCGTAAGAAGGTAGTAGTGTTCAGACCTCCTGGGGAGAAGGAGTATGAATTTGTGAGATCGTGTGTGCGTCTGACGCCACAGATTCTGTCAGCACTACAGGCGAGGAGGTTACTCTTGGATGGTTGTCAGGGGTACCTAGCTTGCATGAAGGAACCGCCGCGGGATGTGTTGAGACTCAAGGACATTCGGGTGGTCAACGAGTTTCCGGATGTGTTTCCAAAAGAACTACCCAATTTACCTCCAAATCGAGAGGTGGAGTTTGCGATAGAGTTGCTGCCTGGTAAGGCACCGATCTCTAAAGCTCTATACCGGATGGCTCTAACAGAACTTCGAGAGTTGAAGGAGCAGTTGCAGGAACTACTGGACTAGGGTTTTATTCGACTGAGTGTTTCGCCCTAGGGAGCTCTAGTATTATTTGTGAAGAAAAAGGACGGGTCCTTGCGTATATGTATTGACTACCGGGAGATCAACAAAGTGACAGTGAAGAACCATTACCCTTTGCCTCGTATAGATGATCTTTTTTACCAACAGCAGGGAACTCAGGTCTTTTTGAAGATCGACCTGGTGGTCGGGGTATCATCAAGTGAAGGTTAGATCTAAGGATGTAGCAAAGACCGCTTTCCGAACCAGATACGGTCACTACGAGTTTTTGGTCATGCCTTTTGGGTTGACAAATGCTCCGGCGGTGTTCATGTATCTGATGAACAAGGTTTTCCATGAGTACTTGGATCGATTCGTAGTGGTATTCATTAATGACATTTTGGTATACTCGAGGAGTACGGAAGAGCATGTGGAACATTTGGGGTTAATATTACAGATTCTACGGGAGAAGAAGTTGTATGCTAAGCAAAGAAGTGTGAATTCTGGTTGAATCAGGTCACGTTCTTAGGCCATATGGTGTCTGAGGGCGGTATCTCAGTTGATCCTAGCAAGATTGAAGTTGTGGTCGACTGGGCTAGACTGAAGAATGTGCAGGAGGTTCAAAGTTTTTTGAGACTGGCGGGTTACTATCGTCGGTTCGTGGAGGGATTCTCTAAATTGTATGGACCTCTAACACGGTTGACTAAGAAAGGAGTGAAGTTTGACTGGACTAGGGATTACGAGCAATGTTTTCTTGAGTTGAAGCACCGGCTGGTTACTGCTCCAGTATTGACCATTCCTTCGGGGGATGAGGATTTTGTGATTTATAGCGACGCGTCCCTGAAGGGTTTAGGGTGTGTGCTTATGCAACAAGGTAAGGTGATAGCTTATGCTTCGCGATAACTTAAAAAGTATGAGAAGAATTACCCTACGCATGATTTAGAATTGGCTGCTGTTGTTTATGCCTTTAAGATCTGGCGACACTACCTGTATGGTGTTCAGTGTGAGATTTTCACTGACCACAAGAGCTTCAGGTACTTTTTCACGAAGAAGGAGCTGAATATAAGGCAAAGGCAGTGGCAGGAGTTGATTAAGGACTACGATTGCACGATCAGTTATAACCCGGGGAAGGCTAATGTGGTAGCAGATGCGTTGAGTCGGAAGTCAGAACATGCAGCAGTAACTGCAGTTGTAGCTAAGCATCATGTGAGGCGAGATCTGGAAAGCCTTGGCATAGAATTGGTGTCTGGTGATCATCAAGCTTTCATTGCTAACTTGGTGGTCCAACCGACCTTGTTTGAGCGTATTAAAGCCACGCAGGCTAATGATGCAGAGTAAGTTGAGATTGTAAAGAAAGTACAGCAGGGTTTAGCTGCGGATTTTAACATCTCTAATAGAGGTGTGTTAAGGTTTGGGACCAGACTGTGTGTTCCAAATGACAATGAGATCAGAAGGACCATTCTGGGGGAAGTGCATCGTTCTCTATATACGGTACATCCGGGTAGTACGAAAATGTATCGGGATTTGTGCGAGTCCTTCTGGTGAAGTGGTATGAAGAGGGACATTGCCTAGTTTATGGAGTAGTGTTTGACGTGTCAACAGGTGAAAGCTGAACATCAGAAACCGACAGGGCCATTGCAGCCTTTGCCTATTCTGGTATGGAAATGGGAACATATTTCCATGGACTTTGTTTTTGGATTACAGCCAGCGCTTCCTGGGCAGAATGCTATTTGAGTAATTGTGGACAAGTTGACGAAATCTGCTCACTTTGTACCGACAAAGGTTAGCTACCCTTTGAGTAGGCTAGCTGATATGTACGTGCATAAGATTGTAAGAATGCACGGGGTACCGGTGTCCATTGTTTCAGATAGGGATCCAAGGTTTACTTCTCGATTTTAGAAGAGTTTGCAGGAAGCATTGGGGACGAAGCTTACATTCAGTACAACGTTCCATCCCCAGACTCATGGACAGTCGGAGAGGACGATACAAATCTTGGAAGATATGTTATGAACTTGTATGTTGGACTTCGGTGGTAGTTGGATTCAGTTTCTGCCACAAGTGGAGTTTGCCTATAACAATAGCTTCCAGACCAGTATAGGGATGGCACCGTTTAAGGCTTTGTATGGTCAGAGGTGTCGAACTCCTTCGTATTGGGATGAGGTCGATGAACGTCAGGTTTTAGGACCTGAACTCGTGTAGCAGGCATCTGAGAAGGTAGGTTTGATCCGGGAGAGGATTAGATTGGCTCAGAGTTGGCAGAAGAGTTACGTGGATGTTCGCCGCTGTGAGTTGGAGTTCGAGGTAGGGGTAAAGTATTCCTTAGAATCTCTCTGATAAAGGGAGTGATGAGATTCGGAAGGAAGGGCAAGTTGAGCCCAAGGCATATTGGAGCATTCAAGGTCATTGAGCGAGTGGGTCCGGTAGCCTACAGAGTTGCACTACCCCCAGCACTCTCGAGGGTCCACAATGTGTTTCACGTATCCATGCTGAGAAGGTACGTGTTGGATCCATCTCATGTTATTAGTTATGATGAGATGGAAGTTGGGGATACTTTAGCGTATGAGGAGATACCTGTTTAGGTTCTAGACCGTAAAGTTTAGAAGCTTCGTACCAAAGAAATACCGTTGGTGAAGGTATTGTGGTGAAACCACGAGGTTGAGGAAGCTTCTTGGGAACTAGAAGCGAAAATACGCTGGAAGTATTCGCAATTGTTCTGAGTAGTACTAGGATAGCAGGGTGGTATGTGTATGTATGTATGTAAACCTCTGTTATCGTCTTGTATTTAGTGGTTAGCCTCTGGAAGGGTCTTGTTGTATTGTAAGCTCCCGAGACCGTGTACGTATGTGACCACGGTATTCCTCTGCCATAAGTGAGGAAATATATGTATGTATTGTAATGGGGCTGCGTATAAATGGCCGCCGTATTCTTTAGAGTATGTATGTATGTATCGTGATGGGGCTGCGTATAAATGGTCGTCGTATTCTCTAGAGTAGGTATCTATGGATTGTGATGGGGCTATGCTGTAATGGCCGCCAGTTTCGCTCTATAGTGGTACGTATGTGTGATGGTATGTATGAGTATGTGAATGAGAGATGGCAAATTTCGAGGATGAAATTTTTGTAAGGAGGGGAGGTTGTAAGAACCCAAACCATGAGATGTGGGTTTATTATGTAAAAGAGGGGTAAAAATGGAATGCTACAGACTTCGTCGACGAGGCCATAATTCTTCGACGAAGGTAGAAGGCTTCTCGTTGATAGAATTCAGAGGCTCGTCGACGAGAAGATGCCGAGGGGTTCAGGAAAAAGTTGAAATATCTAACTCGTCGACGAGGCTGCCGATTCGTCGATGAGGCTAGTGAAGAATTCGTTGACAAGGATACAATTCGTCGACAAATCTACTCGGGTCAAAGGTCCTATAAAGGGATATTTTGATTGCTTTGGGGCTAAGTTTCCTAAATACTCTCTCTCTCTCTCTCTCTCTAGAACTCTCCCTACACTCTCTCTCTCTAGTTTTTGTTTGCCTATCGTTGTCCGGTTTGTAAATCTAAGGTTACTACGAGGATCAGTGAAGGATTCTCTACGTTTCTAGAAGATCGGAATCTCGTTTCAGAGGATTTCGGGTTTCGAGCTAAAATCAAGGTAAGGCTCGATTTTCATTTCTGATTCGGTATATGTGTAGTAGTATGGATTGTAAGCATGAACTGTACTGTGGTTTGTAGGTTTTGGAGTCCCGATTCGTAGTTTTGAGGACCGTAGAGTTCGTAGTTAGAATTCGGGTTAAGGTAAGGGGATTCTATTTATATGAGTTCATTTTTGAAATCAGGATCAGTAAGCTTGTAGGCTACGGTCATATGTATGTTTTGACTACTGATTTGGGGAAATCTATCGGGTAAAAATGCAGGATTTTCAGGTTATAGTTTTTTTTCAGGAAAATTGGGGATTTCAGGTATCATCTCTATTTTGTTTGGAAATCTCTTGGTTATGTTAAAACTGTATTATTGAGGTGACTGTAATCCATATTTGCATAAACTGTATACTTGAAATTGTAAACGATATGATTTTTCGTAAACCAAATAAGTGTGGTATGTATGGATGTATGTATTTGTTCCAGGTATTTGTTAAACAGCTATGTGGCAGCTAATTACCGTACGCTGAAATGTATAGGAACGTGAGTTCCAAAATGATTCCAGGGATTTATAAAATAGCCATGTATCGGTTAACTACCGTGGGCGAGAGTGGCCGGCTCTATATCTGGGGTGTGAAATATCACCAGTATGATCCGGCTGGTCACCGAAGGGTGTGTTCTACACCGTATGTAGCAATGTAATCACTGTGGGCCTAGGTCGTCGCCGCGTAGTTGTGCATGTGGCAATGTAATCGTTGTGAGACTAGGTGACCTTGTGTAGTTGCGTATGTAGCAATGTAATCACTGTGGGCCTGAGTCGTTGCATTATAGTTGCGTGTGCAGCAATGTAATCGATGTGAGACTAGGTGACCTTGTGTAGTTGCGTATTGAGCAATGTAATCACTATTGGGCCTTGATCGTCGCAGCGTAGTTGCGTATGTAGCAATGTAATCGCTGTGAGACGAGGTGACCTTGTGTAGTTGCGAACTAGTGTGACGACACTGACTGTATGTATGTATGTATATATGTATGTTTTGGTATTGTATGAACTGGAATGGTTTTCTGAAAATACTGGAACTGTATGGAATTGTATGAAACTGTTTGAATTGTTTCAAACTGTATCGTATGTATAGTGTTAAGAAGTATGTAAAATGACACTAGTATGCCACACACTGATATAAACTGTTTTCTACCTTACTGAGAGGTGTCTCACCCCGAATGTACGTACAATGTTTTTCAGGTCCTTCAGGTAGCGGTAAGTAGCATCCTAGCGTCCGGAAGCAAGGGGTATCGTAGCTACTGCTAGTACCTTTTAGGTACGAGTTTTGGTATCCAGGTTGTCAGGATAGTTTGTAGACACCTGGGGTACGTGTTGTAATTATGGGAATATATGTCCTAGTTTGTATAGACTCTAGTATGATCTTGTTTATGTATAAAAGACCATATTTTACCGTGTATCTAATGAGTATGGATTGGTATGAGTATGTATATAGGGCAACCGTGTACCCCATAGGGTCGGACCCTCTTATTTGTATTGTATCATGTATGTTTAGTTTGTTACAGAGATATGTTAGGTTACTCAAATTCACACCTGGGACCCACTTGCGGGTTCACAGCGTGAGAGTCATCATCCAATGTGCTAATTTGAGGGTACTCTCCCCTCACCTTAAGGTCTTCAATGGTCAAGGTCTCCCTTGCTTCCACCATACCTTTTAACGCCATCACATAGCAATTCCGAGCTGCTGCTTGATCTCCCTTGACCATCCTTATCCCGTGCGGAGTAGGGAATTTCATCTTTAGGTGATACAAAGACGTTATGGCTCGGGACACATTGAGCGAGGGCCGGCCTAGTATGATATTGTATACTAATGGTCGATCGACCACCAGGAAATCCATCAACAAAGTGATTTACTACGGGGCTGCCCCATTGTTACTGGGAGTGTAATTGTTCCCATAGGATGTACTATGTCTCCTACAAATCTTACCAAGGGGGTGAAGATCAATTTGAGGCGTTCCCTACCGATCTTCATTCCCTTGAGCACTAACCAGAATATAATGTTGGCCGAGCTCCCGTTGTCTATCAGCACGCACCTCACTTTGTTGTTACCCACCAGAAGGGAGACTACTAAAGTGTCGTCATGGGGTTGTTGTACTCCTTCTTCATCTTCACTATCAAACGTGATAGTGTCGTCTTGTTTTTTTCTTTTGCTGCTTGGCCCCCTTTTCTCTGTTGAGAGTGTCTGCTTAGCATACCTCTTTCAAATACCTCCTTTGTCTCTACCACTAGTAGATCCTCCAAAGATCACATCGATTTCTTTTACAATATGTTCCTCTTTCTCATCCCTATTTGGCCTTTTCAGCTCACGAGCTTCCTTTTGACGATCTGCCTTCTTTATGAACCTCGAGAGGTGGCCTTTTTTTTTTTTTTACCAAGGCTTCAATTTCATTCTTCAGCTGAATACACTCTTCTGTATCATGTCCGTGATCCCTATGGAATTGACAGAAATTTAATATGTTCTGTTTATAAGAGGGTGTTCACATAGGTTCGGGCCATGAGACATACTCTTTCTTTCTTATGTGCATCAACACATCGGTTTGTGGTGCTTTTAGAGCAGTATAAGTGGGGGACTTACTAGGTTGCCCTCCTACCTTAGAGCTGGCATGCGGCGTGCTGTTCTCCTGCCTCTTCATGGGTTTGGAAGGTTCGCCCATCTCCCTGTTACCCGTCCTTTTCAACTCGATCTGATTTCCTTTGGTATCCATCATTTTTTCCAAGTTGATATACTTTTGTGCACTAGCCGTCAGTTCTCCTATATCATTCGGTGGCTTCTTCCCTACAAGAAATTTTCCGGCTGAAGGGCCCTAGTCAGAGCTGCCAAAGCCACCCCCATGTCCAAGTTGCGGATCTCCAGGGTCACAGTGAGGAAACGGTGCATGAACTTTTTTATTGTCTCGCTTTCTCTAAGAACAATGTTCATCAAATGAGCCGATGTTTTGACGATTCTCCGAAAACTAAGGAAATGGCCGGTGAACAACTACTTCATCTCCAAGAAGGAGCCAATTGATCCTGGCCATAAGGTTTGGTACCAATCCCTGACACTATATTTAAGGGTAGCTACAAATGGCCAGCACATGATGGCATCAGGTGCACCTTGCAATTGCATCAACACCTTGAAGGTGTCCAGATGATCAACCGGGTCATTCAAACCCTCTTACCTTTCAAAGGTTGCATTTTGAATTTGCTGTGCAATGGGACCTCCATCACTTCTTTGGTGAACGGCAGCTTCGAGGATGTTAGAGAAACTTCCCCGTAGAAGGGGTTGGTTTGGCCCTCTTTCATCATCTTCTCAATTTGGTTTATCTTCTTAATCCTTTCCTCTAACTCGGTTGATCTTTACTCGTTGACTCCTAAGTTGTTCGCGTCTTCCACCTTCTTAGTGAGGTTAGTTTTTTCCTCACTCTCCTCTAATTTCTCTACGTTATTAGGTGGGTTGGGGCTAACCTGTTGTTGGTGGGGGACATGCTCTTCCTGACTTTTTTTGTTACAAAAGTAGGTTGAACATATCCTCCATTTTCTTTTGGAAGGTATCCTCCATTTTCTTTTGGAAGGCGAGAAATTCCTCCTTAGTGACCCCCGAATGTTCTACGTGCATCCAGCGGTAGGGTCAGAGCTTGAGCCGTAAGTGGTTGTCATTATTTGAGTGTCGGAGGTCGGGAGCAAAATGAGCACCTCTCAGAAGCGGTTCCCACAGATGGCGCCAACTGTTGCGGGATAAAAATGACAACGACCTGCAAGACTGCTTTCCGACTTTCGATGACCTGAAAAGGGTGAAAGCAAAATAGGCTTAGATGACCCGGGATATACTTTGGGGGATCACTTCGATGCCTAAGTAAGGGGAATGCTTCAAAGAGGTTCAATGCAACAGTAAAAGTGAGTTAAAAAGGAGTTACCTTCGCTTGTTTGCGTCCCCCTCTTTATAGTGGGGAGGGTTGACCCTTGAGGTGATTCGTCATTATGACGTGGGGTGTGGATCTCTCCCAGGTCATAAAGTGCCAACATGTATCACTCCGAGCGTTTAAGGCACCAGTGTGGATCTCTCCCCTATTTATTGAGTTGGAGTTGATTGCTCTCGCTAGAAGGTTTGACTTTGGGAGTGATTGTTAGGTGTTGACTTCCTTTTATTAACTGATATACTTTGGGCATATCAGATAAATTCTTTGAAATGTCTAAAATGTGATTTTCTACCTAAAATATGTACAATGATTTTTTCTAACATAATGATTAATTAGTAAGTTTTTTTAAATTTCAAATAAACTTAAAATTTATTATTTCGGGTACTTCTAGCCCTACAATTTTAGTTCTAAAATTTCCTTTTTAAAAGTTATATTATTATTTATTTAACCGATATCAAACATTTTACAGTAATTTTAGAAGACATAAAAGAAATTTAAATACTTGCCTATAGGAGATAATTTTTATTTAGTATTTTAAATATCATTATGTTTATTTTATTTTTCAAATCAAATAGATTTTTGTAGGACCAGATCTTGACCTATCTAAAAAATTTAGGAAATTTATCTAGATTTGCTTGAATTTAGTGCGTTTTAGAAATACTTTGTCTTCCTTTTAAAGATCATAATATTTTTTGTCTACAAAAAATTTAAATTATTCATATTTTTATATATGATATGTGTATAAACTCGCTAGCTCAATTTGTTTTCTAGCCAAATAAAGTTTTTTGAGATTCAAAATTTTAACTCACGCAAAATAAATTTTATAAATGTAACTTGGTTGAGTTTACTTTCTTTTAAGAATGTTTTATCTTATTTTTAAAATACAAGAATATTTTTTTTCACAAAATTATTTACCCTATTTGTACTTTTATTAATTTATGGCATAGATCAACATAGGTAAATAAACTGTTAGTTTATTTTTTTTAACTAGATTAAAACTTTTTTTTTAATGTTTGAGTGATGACTTCTATATATAGTAAATGAAATTTTGTATAATATTTTTATATTTGCTTTCCATATAATATATATATATATATATATATATTATAAATATTTGGTCTTACTTTCAAAAGATAAGGATGTTTTGTGCACAAAAAGGATACACTATTCATACTTTTATATAGTATAAAAATTTATTTGTTTTAGAAATATTTGGCCTTACTTCTAAAAGAATATAATATTATTGTCTATCGACAAATAGTTGAGAGAAACGATTCTTGCACATAGGATTTGAAATTCATTAATGGCAAAGTGTCATTGTTGACATGTCTCAAAAGACCTCAACATAGAGGGATTGCAATCCTAAAAACAAAAAAATATCTCAATAGCGGTAATGTGTTGGGGAACAATGATAACTGTGAGCGAGTAGCCACAAACCATTTTTTGTTTACCTAGGTATTTTTAAATCACCTAATTAATACAGAATAGTTGATCCATAAGTTAAACATATGGTTAAGGAAACTAGTAGTCAAGATCTATGTCACCAAACTTGGGCTCGGGAGTGTAGTTATTTGAGGGAAAGGTACTAACGCCCCCAACATACCCATTCCATGAGCAATATTTGATTGACTTTGTCAGCCCAGGTGTGTGTCTAGAGGGGAGTGAATAGACGCCTTTCGCAGGTATATAAATTTTTCTACAAAATAAAATGACTAGGCAAGAAGCAAGTGAAATATATCACAATTATTCTAAGGCAAATAAACACAAACAAATAAATAGATGAGAGAGAGAGAGAGAGAGAGAGAGAGAGAGAGAGAGAGAGAGAGAGAGAGAGAGAGAGAGACGCTCAACACAATGATTTAACGTGGTTCGACACCAAGCCTACATCCACACCTTAGCTCCAAGCCAAGGATTCCCAAATCCACTAAACAATCTCCTTTCAAGCTGGAGAAGCCTTTACAAGACGGGACCCTATTCCAGCTACTCACCAAGAGCAATAGCAAGGAGTTCCCCAAGAACCTCCTTCAAAATGGCTCTCAAGGAACCTTCAAGTACAATGAATCAATAGCAAGTAGGTACAATACAAAATGTTCTTGCTTGAGCTGATATTACAAGTATAAACCTCACACTACTCTCTATTGCAAACGATGTGTAAACAAGAATAAGGAGCAAGAGATCTTTGAGAGCAAATATGAGACCTAGAATGAATGCACAATGGATATGCTCAACCACCAATTCCTAATCAATAAAAAATGAATGCTAATGAGGTATATTTATTGCCAAGAAGACGAGCATGTCGCTGGCTAGCCATTGGGCATTAATGTAGAAGAGACAAGGCAAAATCTAGCCATTATCGCGCATTTATTACAGTCTGCTTAAGGGCACTCGTCAACTAGTCTATGGAGAGTCACACACATACACCAGTTGACGAGTACCCTATTATCATCGACGAGTCCTCTCTGTAGGTCTCAGATAGGTCTCGGTATCTCTTCGTTGATGAGTCCCCTATTCTAGTCGACGAGTCACCTTTAGACACTAGTCGAAGAGTCCCCTGTTCTCGTCGATGAGTCACCTCTGCAATCTCAGGTGGTCTCGTGATCTCCTAGTCGATGAGTGCCCTACACTAGTCGATGAGTCCCCTGCATATACTAGTTGACGAGTCCCTCATTCTCGTCGACTAGTCACTTTGTTTTACTTCTCAAAAAGGTCTCTAAATGTGCTAGGACAAGTTCAAATAAAGTGTGATTGTTCTAATAAAAATCCAACCTTATCCAAAAGTAATTTTGACCAAGTATAAGATGTCTTGATTGATAAATTTTGTTTGAAAACTCGTTTTGATATCTTATGCAATTAGGTGACTCGAAATGCATGTATAAACTCGGTTTTAATGTTTTAACCTAGTATGAACTAAATGCAAATGCAATTGCTCCATTCCTGCAAGATATTCTCATACACATCATATGCACAAGAGTTACAGCATTATTCCTACCTCACACATAACCCAAAAAAACATGTAAAGAATACAAGCTTTTATATATGTTCCAGTTGGTTGTGCTTTGGGTGTTCCATGCATGTGCTTTGGTTATAACCCTTTGCTCATTACTTCTTTGATATACATCTGACCCTTATGCTTGCTTTGGTATTGTCCTATTTATCTGAACTAAACTTAAGGAAAAATATTAGCTAACCTAAGAATCACTAATGGGTTGTTATCAACAAAACAAGCTGGGATGAAGAACCATAGTCACAAGGGCTAACATTCTCCCCTTTTTTGATAATGGCAAACCATTTGCGTTCTTTTGAAATATTTTTCTTAAAAAAAATATGCTCCCTCTCAAAATTTGCATACCTTTTGAAAAATAATTTAACAATTCCTCCCTCCTTAATGTATGCATTATGTGACCATCATATTATATTTTATTTTGAAAAATTCAAACAAAATTGCGGCAGCATATCGTCTATAAATACAGCATTTGTCCACAAAATTCATGTATACAAACCTAATTGATTTAAGCAATTTAGCATACACAACATTTCAGCAATATTTCCTGCGATGATCAGTATATAAATACACAAGCCTAATTTCAAAACGGTTTTGAATGTCCAACACAAACATTTCATTATATCCATGTAATGACCCAAATAATTAGGGTATTTAAATAATAGAGGGAGGAGAGAAAATAAATTGTAAATGAAATTCAACAGGGGCCTCGTCGACAACCGCGGTGCGTTTGTCAATGAAGTGGCAATTTGGGCTCGTCGACGGGGATGCGTTTCGTCAATAAGGAAATATTGAGAGGCTATTTCTCAGCCCTGAATTTCGTCGACAAAGAATAAGCATCGTCGACAAACTTCCTTCGTGACTTCATCAACGGGGTGACGTGTCTCATCGACGAGGTGATGTGTCTCGTTGACGAAGGCCTATGTATAAGTATGCTAAAACCAGATTTTTCCGTAGAAATCATGCGAGGAAATTCTCTCTCTCGCTCTCTCTCTCTCTCTCTCTCTCTCTCTCTCTCTCCTTTCATCCCTTTCCCCCTTCTCTCTAAGATTTTGAGCCGATTCTTCACCGGATCAATGATCCGAGGCCACCACGACATTCCTGGGAGAGTTCTCTTCAAGTCTACTGGAGCGGATCGTTGGTGGGGTTATATTGAATTTCATCTTAGATTCTGGGTAAGGATTTTTATTCATAATTTGGCTTACTTACAGTTATAGAAAATGTAGTAGTCAGAGAAATACTGAAATTTTTTTTTGGGAGATGTTGTTTTCAAGGTGTTGAATAGGGAACCCTGCGAGTGTAAGACTAGATATTGTAGGGGCTTTATAGAAATCAGGTAAGGGAAATATGGTATACTAGTAAATCAGTTATTTTCACCAAAAAAATATAGTGATTGTTTATGGGTTTTCTAGACCAGGAATTATACAATTTTATTGATTATGGTTAATATGTATTATTTACTTGTGTGCCATGAGAAATACTGGTATAGTACAGTGTTCTATATAGCTTTTATAGAATTATGAGTATACAGATTTATAAAATTATTTTTCATAGAACAAATGTTTTTAAATTATAGAATTACAGTTATTCAGATACATAGTTTATACAAATATACAATTTTATTCAGAAATACATTCTCTATAGTTTCATGATTCACAGTTATAGTACAGGAAGGTGTTTTTACAGTTTTTATAGTACCATGATTATACAGTTTTACAGAACCATGACATACAAAATTACAATTCATACAGAAATATAGTTATTTATAGCGTCATGATTAATACAGAGTTTTACAGAATCATGGTTAATACAGTTGATACAGAATCATGATACAACAGATAGATGTTATATGGAGATGTATTATATAGTATCAGACTCTGATGGACCATTACAGATAAGTTTACATAGCACAGTACCATAGTTATTTACAGTTCAGAGTGCAACCACATAACTCATATAGTATGTGGATTTATAGCAGTCGATCGTGCCTAAGTTGTGGACAAGCTCCTCGTCAGTTAGGGTTGAGGAGGTCGATCTGACTGTTGGAGTATAGTGATTTATCCTGGTCGGCCAGCCAGTGATAAGTCTCGCCTACGGGCTGCATAACCCTGTCATGAGGGGTTAAATCATGACATAAAATCATAGAAATAGCTATGTTAAGTATCACATATATGAACTATGCAATACTCTATTTATACATGTTTTCTCAGATTCAGTTATCTACAATATTTCTAAATCAAGTTTTACGAATATGTAACTCATTTTCCACACACTAGCAATAGCATATTTCATCTTACTAAGCATTGTCTCATCCCAATAATTTAACATTTTTAAGGTGAACCAGTTAGGCGAGCGGATCAGACTCGCAGGTAGAGGGGGCTACTGTACTGCCCCATTAGTAGGGTGAGTATTTTTGGGAGGTTATTTTGTATAGCCCTGGTTTCAGTTGAGGGTATTTATGGGAACAGTTGTGTATGTATGTTTTGGAAATTGTTGAGACACTCTAGTATTGTAATGTATTTATATGGTTATGGTTTTATGAATTCGGCTTCTCGCTGTTTAGGTTGTTGTTGTGTCTCAGATTCTATGGGTCCAATCTGGACCATGATAATAGTTTAATTTATATTAAAAGGTAACAGAGTAGTGAAATTTCATAGCCTATATTTATTGGAAGGAAAAACAAATATGGTAGTAAAATCAGGTCGTTACAGTCCAAGCATTTTAGTATGTCCAACACAAGCACAAGTTAAGTAATATTCATTAATTGTTAGTTGAACACAGTGAAATCCATAACATGTTGTTCTTCATTGGTGTGTACTCATTAGCATGTATTATGCTTACAAAATAGTACTACTAACAATCATATTCAGAACAATTATCTAAGACAAGATGATTTGCATCAAAATAACAAAATGATGCAAACAGTAGTTAACATCACAAAAATATTCAAAATACAATTTCTTCTCCCCCTTCGACATCATTAAAAAGAGACGAGAGGATCCTATGGGTTGTGGCAAAGATTCTCAAGAATTGTAGTTAAACTAGAATTGATGTGAGTCATATGAACCTCTTGAGCTTGAACGGCTACGCGATGCTCCTACTGCATAGATTTCATTTCTAGTTCAAGTTGGTCAAGGCATTCCAAAATGGAATCAACAGGTTGTGCCTCGGGAGCATCCTCTTCCATAGCGGCCTCTATTTCATCTACCGATTCGTTATCCAGTTTGGAAGATTTCCTCTAGATCCTGTCCTACTCATCCCATAAAAAATGCATTCTGTGAAGGGTAGCCTCAGTGTAAATATCCTCCAGAGAAGGTACAACACTAGGAATACCAACTCAGATAATACCAAAGTGGTCAAAGAATACAGTGAGCAATTGGCCATATGGCAAGCACCTCCTTTGCCTTTTCAATTTTTCCTCCATGTGCTGAACAATGACAGTTAGCAAATAAATTCCCTTACCATTCCATAGATTGAACATAGAAAATATCTCTCCGAGTGTTTCCCAATCTCTCCTACCTTTTTACGGCGAGAAACTGTATGTGATCATGTGATGTAAGACTCTAAAATCAACTATCAAGTCCTTAGCTTTTGGTTTGGCTATTTCAGGAATGTCAGGGTTGCCGGTTTTTAATTTCAACACCTCGTGTGGGTTAAACCAGTCGTATCCCATGGGCCACATGGCCTTGGGAAGGCTTTGAACAAGGTAAAAATCACAAGATAGGACCTCAAAAAATACTTGATTAGTTAACCTAATGGTTGTCCCTCTAACCGTGGAATAAGTTGCACAACCTTTGGAAGACGAAACAAAATTTGCATAAAAGTCTTGAACTAATTCATCATATATGGGCTCATACAAATTGAACAAACTTCCTACGCTATAGCTTTGATTTTTTTCTAACAAAGTAAGTAAATTATCCTTAAGAAATTTTGAAGGAACAATCTTACCATGAATGATATTTCGCTTAGAAATATCGTTGTTGTAGTGGAATGCAGCCTCGGAAGAAACAAATCGCCCACTTGTATCTTCGGAACCTTTGCGTGCCTACTCAAAGGAGGGGTTCCGCGAAGAACCCTCGTCAATATCTGGTTGTTGGGAAGAGTCGACGACTTTCCTCTTTGATCAGGGTTCCATGAGGTCGTTTGGTGCTTAGGGATTCAAGGGATTGGGAGATTCGAACTCAAGAGATGATGGAATGTGGAGTATTGAGTTCAGAGGGACGAATGGAGGAAGAATCGTGAGAGGGCTAGGGTTAGGGTTTGAAAAACTTCAGTTCTGGTGCGCTGTAATTTTAATTGCCCCATCAAGACTCATCGATGAGTGATGTACGCTAGTAGACGAGTGGCTCTTTACCGATCATTGATGTGGGATATACGATAGTCGACAAGTGGCTCTTTAATTTTCGTCAACGAGAGCCTTTGGCTCGTCAACAAGTGTAGTTAAAACTGCTGCCTTGGAATTCAATTTTGAGCCATTTAATAACAAAATGATTTAGGTGCTTTAATCATAGGTCCTTTGAAGTGCACATACCCAACTCATATCTAATTTTACTAAATATTTCTTCTTTTAGGGGTTTTGTCAAAATATCGGCTAGTTGATTTTCGGTATTTACATGTACTAATTCAACGTCCCCCTTTTGTACGTGGTCTTGAATAAAATGGTTCAAAATTTCAATATATTTAGTCCTAGAGTGTAGGCACGAATTTTTAGAGATGTTGATGGTACTAGTATCGTCACAATGGATTGGTGTACCCTTTGTTAAAATTTTGAAGTCATCGAGTTGCTGCTTCATATACAACGCTTGAGCGCAACAACTAACGGCTACTATATATTCAACCTTAGTGGTTAAAAGGGCGACTGAGGTTTGCTTCTTGCAAAACCATGAAACAAGTGAGTATCCCAAAAAGTGACACGTACCACTAGTACTTTTCCTATCGATTTTTCATCCCCCATAGTTAGCATCAGAATAGCATATGAGATCAAATGGAGCGTTCTTAGGGTAGAAGAGCCCTAAGTCATATGTTCCTGCTAGATACCTAAATATTCTCTTGAAGACATTGAGATGAGACTCTTTGGGACATGATTGGAATCTAGCACATAAGCATACACTGAACATGATGTCCGGCCTACTAGAGGTTTGGTAAAGTAGACTACCAATCATCCCTCTATACATTTTCTGGTCAACTTCTTTGCCATTTTCATCATTATCAAGCTTTGTAGTTAAGCTCATTGGAGTTGATTTCTAGACCAATATTTTTTAGCATGTCCTTTACGTACTTAGCTTGATTAATAAATATACCATTTTTCCTCTATTTTATTTGCAAGCCAAGGAAGAATGTCAATTCTCCCATCATACTCATTTCAAAGGTTTCTTGCATAGACCAAGCAAACTCTTTACACATGATTTCATTTGTAGCACCAAAAATGATA
Organism: Malania oleifera; assembly: GCF_029873635.1. NCBI lineage: Eukaryota > Viridiplantae > Streptophyta > Magnoliopsida > Santalales > Ximeniaceae > Malania > Malania oleifera. The sequence goes on along the minus strand of NC_080421.1, from coordinate 51,591,480 downwards.
TCGTCTACATAAATTTGTACTATAAGCATATCATTTCCCCTATGTTTTAAGAACAAGTTAGTATCAAATTTTCCTCTTGTGAAATCATCTTCCAAGAGAAAGTTACTTAAACATTCATATCATGCTCTTGGTGCTTGCTTAAGTCCATATAGGGCTTTTAAGAGTCTGAAAATATGTTCAGGGTGAGTATGACTCTCAAAACCAAAGGGTTGTCTAACGTATACTTCTTCATTAATATATCCATTTATAAATGCACTCTTGACATCCATTTGAAATAATTTGAAATCTTTAAAGCAAACAAATGCAAGCAACATCCTAATAGCCTCAACTCTTTCTACTGGGGCATAAATTTCATCGTAATCAATTCCTTCTTGTTGATCATACCCTTGTGCAACCAATCTTGCTTTGTTTCTCAAAATATTTCCATCTTCATCTTTCTTGTTCCAAAACACCCATTTTGTACCTATTATTGTTGTGTTCTTAGGTTTAAGAACCAATTCTCATACTTTGCTTCTTTCGAATTAGTCAAATTCTTCTTGCATGACAATGATCCAATTTTCGTCATTTTTAGCCTTCTCAAAGTTCTTAGACTCTATTTGGAAGACGAAGGCTATATGATTACATCCACTTATCAAGTGAGACCTAATACTAACTCCTTGGGATGGATTGCCTACAATGAGATTAGTTGGGTGGTTTCTAACAAATTTCCAAGCTCTAGGGAGTTCCTGATTTTCTTCTTCTTCATAGTTTCTTCCTGAGGTGATGACTCTTGATGATCAATTTTAATTTCTTGGGAACTTTCATCTTGTTCATTATTTATCTTAACT